>NC_000080.6:70354944-70582444 GCF_000001635.26 Mus musculus
AGTGTGGAGGGTGGGGCTGAAGACTCAGAAAGCCACAGACCAGAGTCAACTAAGTCGACAGGACAGGCAGGGGATGAGCAGGACAGCCAAGACTCCTCATCCTTCCTGTCAGTTTTGAACAGTGTTGGGTTTGGCCAAGAGTCCACAGCTTTTTTTTCCAGACTTTTAAATTAATTATCAGTTTCTCTGTTTCTTTTTTTTGGGGGGGTGGGGCGGGTAGGGTGCATTTTCTATGTTTTTTTTTTTCTTATGTTCTGGTAGGACTTAACAAATTTAAGAGGATCAGAGGAAACATGGTGTCCCAGATCCCAAAATCTGACCCAAGGACCCATGTGTTAGCATCCTAGGCTGCTAGGCAAAGCTCAGATGATGGCCAGCGCCCTCAACTGTGAATCAGGCAACTGAGAGAATGCTTGACCCTGGAATAATTAGCAGTGGGAATGCTAACTCGGCCAACAAATCTTACCAATGTTCCAAAAATCTATAATCTTTGCTTTCTCCCTGCTTTTGGTAATTTGTTTCTTCTTTCTCTGTTTTATGTTTGGTATTTTTAGATTTATTTATGTGTATGAGTATTTTTGCTTGCATGTATGTAATATACACACATATATAATGGTACTATATATATATATATATATATATGTATATATATATATATATATATATATAGTGCCTGCAGAGGACAAAGAGGGTATGGGATTCCGTGGAACAGGAGTCACAAGTCACAGAAGGTTGTGGACACATGGGTGCTCTCGGCCTCTGAGCTATCCCTCTAACCTTCTTTAACATTATTTTTAGCATGTATTCTTTGTGTGTCTGGGTGTGTGTGTGTGTGTGTGTGTGTGCTAGAGTGAGTGTGTGGAGGCCAGAGAACAACCTAGGGGACATGCTTTCTCCTTCCACCTAGAGTCAGCCTGTCAGGCTTGGTGGCACGGGCCTCCATGCTCACGGCATCCTGCCAGCCATCGTTTGCTCCTACACCGGTCTGCCCATTGTGTTATTCATCTCAAAAAGACAACTTAGGGTTTTGTTGCCTTTCCTCTCTTAATTTTCTGTCCTCTATTAATTTCTGCTCTGAACTTTATTTTTAAAAGATTAGCTGGGCATGTGGCTCACACCCAGCTGCAGCTGAGCAGCCTGGGATGCTAAGAAAGGACCACTTAAACCTAAGAGTTTAAGACCAGCTTGGTCAACACGGACAGAAAGACAGAGACAGAGACAGAGACAGAGACAGAGACAGAGGGAGGGAGGGAGGGAGGGTTGGAGAGAGATAGCTGGGGAAGGGGGAAAGAGAGAGAGAGGAGGGAGGGAGGGGTAGAGAGAGGGAGAGAAAGAGAGAGAGGTTGATTTGAAGAGTGGTAGCCAAAGCCTTTAATCCCATCACTCAGGAGGCAGAGGTAGGTAAAGCTCAGTGTTCAAGGCCAGTCTGGTCTACAGAGCAAATTTCAGGACTGTCAAGGCTACAGAGAAACGCTGTCTGGAAAGAAAAGGAGAAGGAGATTAAAGGAGGAGAGGGAGGAAGAAAAGAAGCTGAACAGGACCAACAGTGTATTTGAAGCCAGCCTGAATTGCACAGCAAGACCTTGTCCCAAATCAAACAAAGCGACCATTCCTGACACATACCCACAAAACTGTTTCGGCCAGCACATGTCTCACGCTACCATTTTGCCTAATACTCTTCTTTTTTCTACCCCCAAGTAAATAACTTTTTTAAGGCTTTATTTTTTTTAGTTCAATTCACAGCAACATTTTGCAGAATGTAGTACCCCATCCCACATGTCCCTGGCTCTCTGTACATACCCACACACCTACTACCAACATCCCTTCCATGCTGCATTTGCCAAATAGGTGAGCCAATCCCCACATACCATTGGTTTTTGTACGGGTTCACTCTTGCTGGTGGGCAGGCTATTAGTTTTGACAAATCCTGGCATGTATTCACCATTACAGTTTCATAGAGAACAACCTCTCTCATTCCAGAAATCCTCTATACTCAAGCTGTTTTCCCCATACACCCCAAACTACACACCTGAAACCAACTGTCAGTTTTCTCTGATTTTCCAAAGGGCTTTTAAGATTTATAGGTATGGGTGGTTTACCGGGTGTATTTCTGCAGTGTTTTGGTTAGGGTTTTACTGCTGTGAACAGACACCATGATCAAGGCAAGTCTTTTTTTTTTCTTTTCTGCTTATAATATGCTATGCAGAATTAGTTAATTTTTTATTAATTAATCTATTTTTATATTCCATATATTATTCCTTATTCCCCCCTCCAATCCACCCTCTGACTGTTCCACATCCCATACCTCCTCCCCACCCACTTGTCTCCACATGGATGTCCCCACCCCCCACCCTACCTGATCTCTGAACTCCCTGGGGCCTCTCTTGAGAGTTAGGTGCATCATCTCTAAATGAACACAAACCCGAAGTCCTCTACTGTATGTGTGTTGGGGACCTCCTATCAGTTGGTGTAGGCTGCCTGTTTGGTGATCCAATGTTTGAGAGATCTCGGGGGTCCAAGTTAATTAAGACTGCTGGTCCTCCAACGTAATCACCCTTCTCCTCAGCTTCTTTCAGCCTTTCCCTAATTCAACAACAGGGGTCAGGTGCTTCTGTCCACTGGTTGGGTGCAAATATCTGCATCTGACTCTTTCAGCTGCTGTTAGGTCTTTTGGAGGGCAGTCATGATAGGTCCCTTTTTGTGAGCGTTCCATAGCCTCAGTAATAGTGTCAGGCCTTGGGACCTCCCCTTGAGCTGGATCCTACTTAGGGCCTGTCGCTGGACCTTCTTCCCCTCAGGCTCCTCTCCATTTCCATCCCTGTAATTCTTTCAGACAGGAACAATTATGGTCAGAGTTGTGACTGTAGGATGGCAACCCCATCCCTCATTTGATGTCCTATCTTCCTGCTGGAGATAGGTTCTATAAGTTCCCTCTCCCTACTGTTGGGCATTTCATCTAAGGTCCCTCCCTTTGAGTCCTGAGAGCCTCTCACCTCCCAGGTCTCTGGTACATTCTGGAGGATCCCCCCAACCTCCTATCTCCCGAGGTTGCCCGTTTCCATTCTTTCTGCTGGTCCTCAGGGCTTCAGACCTTTTCCCTCACCCAATACCAGATCAGGTTCCCCTCCCCCTCCATCCCTCTCCCCCCCATCCACTTTCCCTCCCAGGTCCTTCCCTTGTGTAAATGAACCACATTTCCTGTATCCATACTTCTGAAATGGGACATCTGGGTTGTTTTCAGCTTCTGGCTATCACAAATAAGGCCACTATGAACATAGTGGAACACGTGCCCCTGTGGTATGGTGGGGCATCTTTTGGGTATATTCCCAGGACACTTAATTGAGGCTGGTTTACAGGTTCAGAGGTTCAGTCCATTATCACTAAGGCGGGAGCATGGCAGCATCCAGGCAGACATAGTGCAGGAGAAGCTGAGAGTTCTATGTCTTCATGTGAAGGCTGCTAGCAGAATACTGACTTCCAGGAAGCTAGGATGAGGATCTTAAGCCCACGCCCACAGTGACACTCCAACAAGGCCACACGCACTTCAACAGGACCACACCTTCTAAAAGTGTCACTCCCTTGGCCAAGCATATACAAACCTTACATTCCACTCCCTGGCCCCCACAGGCTTGTTCAAACATGAGTCTATGGGGGCCGTACCTAAACATAGTATAATGCAAAATAGGTTTAGTCCAACTTCAAAGGTCCCCATAGTCTATGGTAGTCTCAACAATGTTAAAAGTCCAAAGTTCAAAGTCTCTGCTGAGATTCATTCATTCACTTAACTGTAATTCCCAAAGCAAGTCAGAAAACCAGCTGGGAAAATTCCAAACTCTGCATCTCCATGGCTGCATAAGACTTGCCTCAGCTATACCACTCTTGGGAATCAAAGCAGTCTTCAGATCTCCAACTCCCTTTCATCTTTGTTGACTCGAACAAACTTCTTTCTCTTGGGCTGGGTCCACTTCCTATTAATACCTTTCCTCAGCAGATAGCCCACGGTTCTGGCATCTGGAACATCTTGTGGTCTCCAAGGCTACTTCAATGTTACAGGTTCTTGTTTCAATGTCTGGGATCCACACATGATCTTCTGGGCTGCTCCAAAGGGCTGGTGTCACTTCTCCAAGCTCTGCCCTCTGTAGCACTCTACGGTCAGGTTGATCCACTCCACTGCCACTATACTGGGGTCTTCTGCTGCAGCTAGAAGCTCTCATAGGCTCTCTTCCCGGTGCCAAGCCTCATCTCCTTTGTCTGACCCCTTCAGTCCCGGGCCATCAACTGCAACTGAGGCTACATCTTCACCAATGGCCTTCCCTGACCTCTCACACAGTGCCACACGTCAGATGCTCTTCATGACACCTTCATGGCTTTACAACCAGTACCACTGGGTGACTCTTACACACTACCAAGTACAGCTGCAGCACAAGGTACAACCTTAGCTCTCTCTGGAACACAGCTTCTTTGTGCTCTTAGGGAACATATCCCAGAATATTTCACCTCAGTGATGCTGGTCTCTTCTTAATCACCACTAATTTCTTAGTTCCAGCTAACCAGCATTAATTATCCAAGTAGGCTCTTCTATTCTGTACTCTAAAGCCAAAAGCCAAAGCCACATGGCCAAAGATGCCAAGATCTGTTGCTTGCAGGAGCTGGAATGTGCCCCCTTTGTTGTACTACATTATCACCAGCTTTCTGTTTTCCAACTCCTTCACTGCCTAAATTTGGCTGTCCTGGGACTTGCTCTGTAGACTGACTTTGAACTCAGAGATCTACATGCCTGTCTCCTAAGCACTGGGATTAAAGGTATGGTCTACTAGATTTAATTTTTCCTTCACCTAGAACTTGCTCTGTTCTAGGCTGGCCTTAAACTCAGAGGTCTGCTGGTCTTTACCTCCTGGGATTAAAAGCTTATACTGCCTGGACCTAAACTTGGATGGGTGGGATCTTGTCGCTACTCCCTTAATTCAATGTAATATCCTTGAACACAGGATTCAGCTCCATTTTACTTTCTGGTCCCTCTTAATACTCGAACCATATATTTAAAATTTTTCGGTAGTTTGGGCTGCGCAGCAAGGTAGTTTGGGCTGCGCAGCAATGGAGTCATGGTGGGAGTTGAGGTTCTGGGGAACTGCAGAGGCCTGTTTGTAGCTGAGGCTTGGCACCCGCAACTTTCCTCTCCTGACATTTCACCAGCCCCCAGCTCACGGGCTCTGGCTCCCCTGAAGCCCTGGGTGACTTCACTATGCTTCGACGGAAACCGACCCGCTTGGAGCTCAAGCTCGACGACATTGAGGAGTTTGAGAGCATTCGGAAGGACCTGGAGGCCCGTAAGAAGCAGAAGGAAGATGTGGAAGGTGTAGGAACCAGCGATGGAGAAGGAGCTGCTGGGCTCAGCAGTGACCCCAAAAGCCGGGAACAAATGATTAATGATCGAATTGGTTATAAACCCCAACTCAAGAGCAACAACCGCACATCTCAGTTTGGAAACTTTGAATTTTAGAGATGGATTCTCTTGTATGCCAGACCCCTGGGACAGAATACAATGATGACAGGAGTACCAACCAGATTTAGAGAATTAAGTGTGTGCAACCAAGCAGAAGCTTTTCTGTCTCCTGCAGGGAGAGGTGACTTCTGTGTGAAATTACTGCTGTCCAACCTTTCTGATTGGCTGGAAGCCAAATTCTGGCTTCTTCCTGGAAAGTTGGACCGCAGAAGGCTTAACTGATTTTTGTTTTTAAAAATAAATTTATTTTTGGAAAAAATGTGAGACGTCCTTAAAGGTAGTAGCACTGCTAATCGCCAGCTCTGACAGGTAACTACTACAAGTGACATCATTCTCCTTGTCTTTACAAAAAGACCCCAGACCCCAAACACTTGCAGTTGATCCCCTGGGCTGACTTAACTTGTTTATTCACTGTCTGCTGACCATCCTTCAAGCAACAGAGATCCCAGATGAGTGTGCTCAGGCTGCAATCCAGCACTTGGGAGGCTGAAGTAGGAATCTCAAAGAGTCAAAGGCTAGTCTGGGCTACAGAGCAAAACCCTGTCTCAAAATATCAAAAACAAACAAACAAACAAACAAACAAACTGGAGACTGGATTCAAATGATCAGATTGTCAGAATCAAACCCACTTCCAGGAAGCTTTACACGGGGGGAAGCACAAGCAGCTGTACAGTGAGAGACATTCTGTTCTTCACTTGGGACTTCACTTGCGCAGCACCCATCTGAGAGCTGCTCTGGATACTTTCATACCATGCCCTATTTTTACCATAAAACCCAGGGACAGAACCACCAGCTGTGGAAGCCAGAACATCTGGAATCAAGTTTCAAAGAAACTCCTTAGCTGGGATTTACCCAGGATTTTGGATAGTTCAAGAGTGATGTGAATGGGAAGGTAGAGACAGAGGGAGATGTATAGTTCCCTCTTCTGCTCCAAGCTTTTCTACAAAACCTTTATTCTAGTTTTATTGATGACTTCTAAGTCCTGTTATCTTCCTGTCTTAGAACACAATAAAACCCCCAAGACACAGGCTGTAAAAAAAAAAAAAATTTCATTTCTCAGCTTGCTACAATTGTTTAAAATGTTCTTCATGGCACAGGCCGCAAAAGTGGCTGAGCAGCTGGGACAGGGTCCTTCCGGCCTATATCTGCACCCGGGAGGTGGGGCTGTTCCTCCACCCTCTGTGCACTGGTCTTGCCAGGAAAGAGCTGGTCTCCCAGGAGTGCTGACACAGCCTTAAAAACTCACAGGAGGAACAAGCTCCAGACAGAGACAGCAAGAACATCTAACACCAGAGATTACCAGATGTCAAAAGACAAATGCAAGAATCTTACCAACAGAAACCAAGACTACTTGGTATCATCAGAACCCAGTACTCCCATCACAGGGAATCCTGGATACCCCAACACACCGGAAAAGCAAGATTCAGATTTAAAATAATATCTCATGATGCTGGTAGAGGATTTTTTTTGTTTAGTTAGTTAGTTAGTTTGTTTGTTTGTTTGTTTTTTTCAAGGCAGGGTTTCTCTGTATAGCCCTGGCTGTCCTGGAACTCACTTTGTAGACCAGGCTGGCCTTGAACTCAGAAATCCACCTGCCTCTGCCTCCAGAGGGCTGGGATTAAAGGCATGCGCCACCATGCCCGGCTTGGTAGAGGATTTTTAAGAAGGACATTAATAACTTCCTTAAGGAAATACAGGAGAACACAGCTAAACAGGTAGAAGCCCTTAAAGAGGAAACACAAAAATCACTTAAAGAATTACAGGAAAACTGAAGAGGTGAAGGAATTGAACAAAACCATCCAGAATCTAAAAATGGAAGTAGAAACAATAAAGAAATCACAAAGGGAGACAACTCTGAAGATAGAAACCTAAAAAAGAAATCAGGAGACATAGATTCGAGCATCACCAACAGAATACAAGAGATAGAAGAGAGAATCTCAGGGGCAGCAGATACCATAGAAAACATTGACACAACAATCAAAGAAAATGCAAAATGCAAAAAGATCCTAACCCAAGACATCCAGGAAATCCAGGATACAATGAGAAGACTAAAACTAAGGATAATATGTATAGATGAGAAGGAAGATTTCCAAATTAAAGGTCCAGTAAATATCTTCAACAAAATTATAGAAGAAAACTTCCCTAACCTAAAGAAAGAGATGCCCATGAATATACAAAAAGCCTACATAACTAAATAGTTTAGACCAGAAAAGAAATTCCCCTTGTCACATAATAATCAAAACACCAAATGCACAAAACAAAGAAAGAGTACTAAAAGCAGTGAGGGAAAAAGGTCAAGTAGCATAAAGGCAGACCTATTAGAATTACACCAGACTTCTCCCCAGAGACTATGAAAGCCAGAAGATCCTGGACAGATGTCATGCAAAACACAAATGCCAGCCCAGGCTACTATACACAGCAACACTCTCAATTACCATAGATGGAGAAACCAAAGTATTCTAGGACAAAACCAAATTTACACAATATCTTTCCATGAATCCAGCACTACAAAGGATAATAAAGGGAAAACTCCAACACAAGGGGAGAAACTACGCCCTAGAAAAAGCAAGAAAGTAATCTTTCAACAAACCTAAAAGAAGGTAGCCACATGAACAGAATCTCAACTCTAACAACAAAAATAACAGGAAGCAACCATTGTTGCTTTAATGTTTCCTTAATATCTCTTAATATCAATGGACTCAATTCCCCAATAAAAAGATATAGACTAACATGATCTGGCTACACAAACAGGGCCCAACATTTTGCTGCTTACAGGAAACCCATCTCAGGGAAAAAGACAGACACTACCTCAGAGTGAAAGGCTGGAAAACAATTTTCCAAGCAAATGGTCCCAAGAAACAAGCTGGAGTAGCCATTTTAATATTGAATAAAATCAATTTTCAACCTAAAGTTATCAAAAAAGACAAGGAGGGACACTTCATACTCATCAAAGTTAAAATCTACCAAGAGGAACTCTTAATTCTGAATATCTATGCTCTGAATGCAAAGGCATCTACATTCATTAAAGAAACTTTACTAAAGCTCAAAGCACACACTGCACAGCACACAATAATAGTGGGAGACTTCAACACCCCACTCTCATCAAGGGACAGATCATGGAAACAGAAACTAAACTAAACAGTGAAATTACCAGAAGTTATGAAACAAATGGATTTAACAGATATCTATAGAACATTTTATCCTAAAACAAAAGGATATACCTTCTTCTCAGCACCTCATGGTACCTTCTCCAAAACTGACCATATAACTGATCACTTAACAGATACAAAAAATATTGAAATTGTCCCATGCATCCTATCAGATCACCATAAACTAAAGCTGATCTTCAATACCAACATAAATAATAGAAAGCCCACATACACATGAAAGCTGAACAACACTACTCAATGATAAATTGGTCAAGGAAGAAATAAAGAAATTAAACACTTTTTAGAGTTTAATGAAAATTAGCCAGTGGTGGTGGCACACACCTTTAATCCCAGCACTAGGGAGGCAGAGGCAGGCGGATTTCTGAATTCGAGGCCAGCCTGGTCTACAAAGTGAGTTCCAGGATAGTCAGGGCTATACAGAGAAACCCTGTCTCGCAAAACCAAAAAAAAAAAAAAAAAAAAAGAGAGAGAGAGAGAGAAGAAAAGAAAAAGAAAATTAAGTCACAACATACCCAAAAATTATGGGACACAACAAAAGCAGCCCTAAGAGGAAAACTCATAGCTCTGAGTGCCTCCAAAAAGAAACCGGAGAGCATACACTAGCAGCTTGACAGCACACCTGAAAGCTCTAGAACAAAAAGAAGTAAATTCGCCCAAGAGGAGTAGATGGCAGGAAATAATCAAACTCAGGGCTGAAATCAATCAAGTGGAAACAAAAAGAACTCTACAAAGAATCAACCAAACCAGGAGCTGGTTCTTTGAGAAAATCAATAAAATAGATAAACCCTTAGCCAGACTAACTAGAGGGCACAGGGACAGTATCCAAATTAACAAAATCAGAAATGAAAAGGGAGACATAACAATAGAATCTGAGGAAATTCAAAAAAATCATCAACTCCTACTACAACAGCCTATACTCAACGAAACTAGAAAACCTGGATGAAATGAACAATTGTCTAGACAGATACAAGGTACCAAATCAAGATCAGATTAATGATCTAAAGAGTCCCATATCCCCTAAAGAAATAGAAACAGTCATTAATAGTCTCCCAACCAAAAATATCCCAGGACCAGATGGGTTTAGTACAGCGTTTTACCAGACCTTCAAAGAAGACATAATACCAACATTCTTCAAATTATTCTACAAAAAAGAAACTGAAGGAACACTACCCAATTCGTTCTATGAAGCCACAATTACTCTGACACCTAAACCATACAAAGACCCAACAAAGAAAGAGAACTTTAGACAAATTCCCGTAATGAATATCAATGCAAAAATATCCAATAAAATTCTTGCAAACTGAATCCAAGAACACATCAAAACGATCATCTATCATGATCAAGTAGGCTTCATCCCAGGGATGCAGGGATGGTTCAACATATGGAAATCCATTAACATAATCTTCTATATAAACAAACTCAAAGAAAAAACACCACATGATCATCTCATTAGATGCTGAGAAAGCATTTGACAAAAATCCAACACCTCTTCATGATAAAAGCCTTGGAAAGATCAGGAATTCAAGGCCCATACCTAAACATAGTAAAAGCAATATACAGCAAACCAGTAGCCAACATCAAACTAAATGGAGAGAAACTTGAAGCAATCCCACTAAAATCAGGAACTAGACAAGGCTGCCTACTCTCTCCCTACATATTCAATATAGTACTTGAAGTCCTAGCCAGAGCAATTAGACAACAAAAGGAGATCAAAGGGATACAAATTGGAAAGGAAGAAGTCAAATATCACTATTTGCAGATGATATTATACTTAAGTGACCCCAAAAATTCCACCAGAGAACTCCTAAACATGATAAATAATTTCAGCAAAGTAGCTGGATATAAAATTAACTCAAACAAATCAGTGGCCCTCTTCTACACAAAGGAAAAACAGACTGAGAAAGAAATTAGGGAAACAACACCCTCACAATAGTCACAAATAATGTAAGATACCTTGATGTGACTCTAACTAAGGAAGTGAAAGATCTGTCTGATAAGAACTTCAAGTCTCTGAAGAAAGAATTTGAAGAAGATGGAAAGATCTCCCATGCTCATGGATTGGCAAGATTAATATAGTAAAAATGGCCATCTTACCGAAAGCAATCTATAGATTCAATGCAATCCCCATCAAAATTCCAACTCAATTCTTCACAGAGTTAGAAAGGGCAATTTGCAAATTCATCTGGAATAACAAAAAACCTAGGATAGCATAAACTATTCTCAACAATAAAAGAACTTCTGGTGGAATCACCGTGCCTGACCTCAAGCTGTACTACAGAGCAATTGTGATAAAAACTGCATTGTACTGGTATAGCGACAGACTGGTAGATCAATGGAATAGAATTGAAGACCCAGAAATGAACCCACATAGCTCTATGGTCAGTTGATCTTTGACAAAGGAGCTAAGACCATCCAGGAGAAAAAAGACAGCATTTCAACAAATGGTGTTGGTTCAACTGGAGGTCAGCATGTAGAAAAATGCAAATTGACTCATTCTTATCAAACCTTAAGTCCAAGTAGATCAAGGACCTCCACATAAAACCAGAGACACTGAAACTTTTTTTTTCTTTTCTTTTTTTTTTTTTTTTTTTTTTTTTTTGGTTTTTAGAGACAGGGTTTCTCTGTGTATTCCTGGCTGTTCTGGAACTCACACTGTAGACTTATCTGATAAGTGGATATTAACCTGTAGACTAGGCTGGCCTTGAACTCAAAAGTCCACCTCCCTCTGCCTCCCAAGTGCTGGGATTAAAGGCCTGTGCCACCTCTGCCCAGCAACACTGAAACTTATAGAGAAGAAAGTGGGGAAGAGTTTCGAACATGTGGGCATAGGAAAAAAAATCCTGAATAGAACACCAATGGCTTGTGCTGTAAAATCAAGAATTGACAAATGGGACCTCATAAAGTTGCAAAGCTTCTGTAAGACAAAGGACACTGTCAATAAGACAAAAAGGCCACCAACAGATTGGGAAAAGATCTTTACCAATCCTAAATCTGATAGAGGGCTCATATCCAATATATACAAAGAACTCAAAAAGTTAGACTCCAGAGAACCAAATAACCCTATTAAAAAATGGTGTACAGAGCTAAACAAAGAATTCTCAACTGAGGAATACCGAGAAGCTGAGAAGCACCTAAAAAAATGTTCAACATTCTTAGTTATCAGGGAAATGCAAATCAAAACAACCCTGAGATTCCACTTCACACCGGTCAGAATGGCTAAGATCAAAAATTCAGGTGACAGCAGATGCTGGCGAGGATGTGGAGAAAGAGGAACACTCCTCTATTGCTGGTGGGATTGCAAGTTGGTACAACCACTCTGGAAATCAGTTTGGCAGTTCCTCAGAAAATCGGACATAGTACTACCAGAGGATCCAGCAATACCACTCCTGGGCATATACCCAGAAGATGCTCCAACATGTATTAAGGACACATGTTCCACTATGTTCATAGCAGCCTTATTTATAATAGCCAGAAGCTGGAAAGAACCCAGATGTCCCTCAACAGAGGAATGGATACAGAAAATGTGGTACATTTACACAATGGAGTACTACTCAGCTATTAAAAACAATGAATTTACGAAATTCTTAGGCAAATGGATGGATCTGGAGGATATTATCCTGAGTGAGGTAACCCAATTCCAAAGAACACACATGATATGCACTCACTGATAAGTAGATATTAGCCCAGAATCTTGGAATACCCAAGATACAATTCACAGACCACATGAAACTTAAGAAGAAAGAAGACCAAAGTGTGGATGCTTCAATCTTTCTTAGAAGGGGGACCAAAATACCCACGGAAGGAGATATAGAGACAAAGTGTGGAGCAGAGACTGAAGGAATAACCATCCAGAGACTGTCACACCTGAGGAACCATCCCATATACAGCCACCAAACCCAGACACTATTGTGGAGGCTAACAAGAGCCTGCTGACAGGAGCATGATATAGCTGTCTCCTGAGAGGCTCTGCCAGTGCCTGACAAATACAGAAGCGGATTCTCACAGACATCCATTGGACTGAGCACAGGGTCCCCAGTGAAGGAGCTAGAGAAAGTACCCAAGGAGCTGAAGGGGTTTGCAGTCCCATAGGAGGAACAACAATATGAACTAACCAGTACCCCCAGAGCTCCCTGGGACTAAACCACCAACCAAAGAAAACACATGGTGAGACTCATGGCTCCAGCTGCATATGTAGCAGAGAATGGCCTAGTCATCAATGGGAGGAGAGGCCCTTGGTCCTGTGAAGGTTCTATGCCTCAATACTGGGGAATCCCAGGGCCAGGAAGTGGGAGTGGGTGAGTTGGTGAGCAGGGGGAAGAGGGAGGGAATAGGGGGATTTTGGAGGGGAAACCAGAAAAGGGGATAATATTTGGAAGGTAAATAAAGGAAATGTCTAATAAAAAAATAAGGAAAAAAATAAAATAAAATACTCTTCATGAGACTTAGCCAGAGAACCAAATCTATGATGAGTGTTTCTGAGACTTCCTTTGTCAATGCAATTAATCTGAGTCTCTTCACCTTCACCTCAGGCAGACTCTTCAGATAAGGGCAAAAAGTAGCCACATTCTTTACCAAAATACCACAAAAACAGTCTCTAGACCACATATTGAAAGCATTCCACTGCTTTCCAAATCTAAGGTCCCAAAATCCACATTCTTCCAAACAAAAGCATGGTCAGGCCTATCACAGCAAAACCCCAGTGTCTGGTACCAACTTCTGTCTTAGTTAGGGTTTTACTGCTGTGAACAGACACCATGACCAAGGCAAGTCTTATAAAGGACAACATTTAAGTGGAGCTGGCTTACATGTTCAGAAGTTAAGTCCACTATCATCAAGGCAGGAGCATGATAGCGTCCAGGCAGGGATGGTGCAGGAAGAGCTTAGAGTTCTACATCTTCATCTGAAGGCTGTTAGTGGAAGACTGACTTCCAGGAAGCTAGGATGAGGGTCTTAAAGCCCATGCCCACAGTGGGCCACACTTTCTAATAGTGCCACTCCCTTTGCCTAGCATATACAAACCATCACACACACTAAGTACGTGCCTGGTGCCCAAGGAGGCCAGAGAGGATGTTGAATCCTTTGGGACTGGAGTAATAGGTAGTTGTAAGTCACTGTGTAGGTGCTGGGAATTAAACCCAGGTCCTTTCCAAGAGCAACAAGTGCTCTTAACCATTGAGCCATCCCTCTAGATCCCCTAGATCCCTCAGTTTAAATCAGAGCTTTGTTTCTTAGCCCTATTTATTTGGAACTCTCTAGATCAGACTAGCAATAAACTTGATCCACTTGCTTCTGTCTCCTGTGTGCTCAGATCTTTAGGAATTGTGTGTGCTTATGTGTGTGCAGATGCACACACCTGTGTGTGGATGAGGAGACCAGGAGGGGGCGCAGGTGGCCAATGCCACTGTCCATCCATCCCTTTCCTCTGAACTAGGGACTTGTACTTTCTTGGCTAGGCTGGATTCCACAAGCCCCACAGGCCCTTCTGCCATTACCCCCACTAGCTGGAGTTAAAGTGTGTATAGGATACTCAGCTTATTCTCTGGTGCTGGGATACAAATTCTAATAATTAATAATTACACAGCAAGCATTCTCAACTGCTGAGCCAGATCTCCAGTCCTTCAGAGCATCTTATTCTTCCTCCCTCCCTCCCTCCCTTCCATCTCTCCTTCCCCTACCCCCTTAGGCAGGGTCTCACTGAATAGCTCTGGCTGGCCTAGAACTGGACATGTAGGCCAGGCTAGGTTTAAACTCCTAGGTTCTACCTGCCTTTTCCTCCTAAAGGCATATAGCCATACTATCCAGCCTCAAAGCTCTTAGAAACAAAACCATATTTGGAAGGCTAAATCTCAGTCAGAAATAAAACTTCTTTTCCCTGCTTTGGATTCTGTTTCCAAAATGTTTTTCTTTTCCAGAATGTTCTATGTGGGAGCCACCTATATGACATAACCTGTTCACATCGGCTGCTTATGATGCATCATTACTTTTTGGTTATTTTGAAGTAAGGTCTCTTATAGCTCAGGCCCGGAAACCCCTTGTGTAACTAAGGTCATAACCTTTGACTGATCCTTCTGCCTCTACCTCTGAGCACTGGGATTATAAACATGTGAGTTTTTAAAGATTTGGGAGCATAAAGAAACTGGGGAATTGAACTCAGAGCTCCACAGATGCTACAGGGCTTTATCATTGAACTATGCTTCCAGCCTCTTATTGTTACTGTAGTGTGTGTGTGTGTGTGTGTGTGTGTGTGTGTGTGTCTCGTGTGTATATGGATGTTTTGCCCATGTCTGCATACCATGTGCTTGCTTAGTACCCACGGAGGCCAGAAGAAGGCATCAGATCCTCTGAAACTAGAGTTACAGATTGTAGTGAGTTACCATGTGTGTGCAGGAATTGAACCCAAGTCTTCTAGGAGACCATTGGTACTCTTAACCACTGAGCTTTGTAGACCAGGTTAGCCTCAAATTCACAAGGCCTGTCTACCTCTATTTCCAGAGTGCTCAGATTAATGGCTACTATTCCTTTTTGACAATTCTATGTGTATTTTGGGTAATAGTATTTTCTTCAATTCTGTGGCTTTTGTTTCTCTTTCCTTCTTTTCTTCTTTCTTTTCTTTTCTTCCTTCCTTCCTTCTTCTTTCTCTCTTTTTTTCCCCCTCTATGTAGCCCTGGCTGTCCTGGAACCCACTCTGTAGACCAGGCTGGCCTCGAATTCAGAAATCTGCCTGCCTCTGCCTCCCAAGTGCTGGGATTAAAGGCATATGCCACCACTGCCTGGCTGTTCTTTGGCTTTTCTTATACTCTCTTGATTTTAGAAAGAACAAAAACAAAAACCAAAAAACAAATCCATGGCAGAAAAAGTTACTAAAGAGCTCAGATAAAACTAAGCTTATTTTCAAAAATGATAAACAGGGTCTTTTCAAGCCCAGGTCTCTGTGAATCCCAGGCTTCAACCCTGGGATTTCAAAAATGTTTTTTGATAAAAGAGCAAGTCATCCCTAGACTGTTCTTTTTCACTTCATTCAACAAAATGCTGCTGGAGTAAAGCCAACACAGCAAGTGTAAGGTACTTCCTGGATTGAGATCAAGAACTTCCTCATTTAAGAAGGGAGGAAAAACCGGGCGGGCGCGGTGGCCTAGACCTTTAATCCTAACATTCAAGCAGCAGAGGCAGGCAGGTCTCTGACTGACTTTTGAGGCCAGCCTACTCTACAGAGTGAGTTTCAGGACAGCCAGAGCTACACAGAGAAACTGTTTTACTTTGGATTTTATTGTTATGAAGAGACACCAAGACCAAGGCACTCTTATAAAGGAAAACATTTAACTGGGGCTGGCTTACAGTTTCAGAGCTTTAGCCATCATGGTGGGAAGCATGGCAGCCTCTAGGCAGACATGGTGCTGTTAGAACTGGGAGTTCTACAGCTTGATCAGCAGGCAGCAGATCTTTTGAAACCAGAGTTACAGATTGTAGTGAGTCACCATGTGTGTGCTCATAACTGAACCCAAGCCCACCTCCACAGTGACACACTTCTTCCCACAAGGCCACACCTCCTTCAGTAAGGACACCTCCTAATAGTGCTACTCCCTGTGGCCAAGCATACAGACACATGAGTCTACGGGGGTCATTCCTATTCAAACCACCACAAAAACCTTGTCTCAAAAAACCAAGGGGAAGGGGACAAAACAAGACCTCTAAAACATAGAGTTTCTTTAACAAATGTAAAGAAATGCAGGGTTGTAAAGGCATGTGGTTGGAAGTGATAAAAACAATGAGGCAGGTTACTGTCACTGGGCCAATGGTTACAGACACACCAGAAAGTGTACTTAACAGGGACATTTATTTGGGGGTTTGTGTGTGTGTGTGTGTTCCTGGAACTCATATCATCAGGCTAGGGGCATAGTTCCTTCATCCAGCAAGCCATCTTACTGGTGTGCTTTTTTTTTTTTTGAGATAGGGTCTCATGTCTGAAGCCTGGCCTCAAACTCAATATATAGTCAAAGGTGACCGAGAACTTCTTATCCTCCTGACTCTGCCTCCCAAGTGTTGGACCTTGAGGCCTGACCTCTATCTCCCTGCCTCCCTACATATTATAAATGTAACTTAAAAAAAATTCTTAATGGTAGAGAGGTCACTTCTGGCGAAAGCTTACTGGTTCTTTCTTGAGCTAACAGTAACTGTTAAGAAAGACTGACAAAGGGAGAGATGTCTCAGCAGTCAAGAACACTGGCTGCTCTTCCAGAGGACCCAGGATCAATTTCTAGTACTCACATGGCAGCTTCTAGCTGCCTGTAACTCCAGTTTCAGAGAATCTGACACCTTCATTCAAGCATACATGCAGGCAAAACACCAGTGCACATGAAATAAAAATAAATAAATTGATTTTAAAAATAGAAAGAAAAACTAACAAGCCAGGTGGTGTTGGCATACAGCTTTGATTCCAGCACTTGGGAGGCAGAAGTAGGTGGACCTCTGAGTTTGAGGCCAGCCTGGTCTACATTCTACATAGTGAGTTCCAGGACAACTAGGGCTACACAAAGAAACCCTGCCTTGAAAAATCAATCAATCAATAAAATAAGTAAGTAATTATATTTATTTTTTTAGCACCCTGATGAAAATATACTAGTGGAGAGTATTCTCTTAGTAAGCTGGTGAGGGTTCTTATTTACCCAAAGCCCCAAATGATTCAAACACATTCACAAACTTAATGCATTGCTATGTAGGTCTCCCAGTTTGCTCAGGGTGAAATCACTTTGTTCCCAATGGTGCTGCCCCTGACACGCACAATAATAAAGGAATAACTCTAACTTTTGCTTCTCTTTGAAGGAAAAGCCACTTAATAAACAATATTCTCTCAGACACAACTATACACATACATTGTTTTTATTTTACACCACAGGGCCCAATTGTTTGGCCCTGAAACTGAAAAACAAGGCATAGAAAAACCAAGGCAGAGAAAGTACATTCTGGCATTATGGTCAAGTATCTGTTCTACCTAAAGAGAAAAGGAGTGCTAGGAACAGCAACTTCTACAGACAAATTCAAAAGACTTCCAGAGAAATCCAGAAAGTGGAACTTAAGACTCGTTTTTCAGTCTGTTCTGTTTAATTCTATGGCTTTTACATTTCAGGTCTCAGCCTGGCCTTGGTCATAGACTCCAAAAGCCATGGGTGTATTTGAGGACCCTAACCCTTATTCCTCGCCAACCTCTGGGTGCTATAGCAAACTAAAGGCTTCCCTGGACAATGTTGTCTTCGAGCCCAGGCTTGGCCTGTCTGAGTGAGGGCTGACACTGACTCCCACAGCCCCCGCTGCTCCTCAGGACTTCACACTGAGGCTCTCCTAGCACACTGTTATTTAAAATGACTATTTCTGCTCAGTCCCCTACCATCCATCCACCACACCAAAACATAAATAGATACATACACATTTGAAAAGGTTAAGTAAAATTAGCTTTTAGAGCCCAGTAAAGGGATGGCCCACTGAAGCCTGAAGAAACTTGAAGATTCTGAAACAGAAGGAAAAAAATAACACAGAAAACCAGTGCTTCCCCCAAATACTGAAGCCCAGAGGCCCTAGGAAAATTTCCTACATGTCTAGACTCAGGTGAGACTATCACATTTTTCCAAGCCAACTTTGGGAAGCCTGAAACTTTGGGATTTTGAAATTTTCCAAGCAACACCAGCCCACAGCTGGAAGAGACTCTTGCGTAATCTCATTTACAGACTTTTGCAGAAAAACTACACTCCACCCCAAATGTTCCTAGGTCTGCTGAATCCTTTCCATGTGTTCTAATTGAATTTATTCAAGATTAGTCACAAAGAACAAAAGTGTGTGCGTGCGCACATGCGTGTATCAGTCGGGCTGCAGGAAAGCAATCTGATGATGGTTGCAAATAACCAAAAGGACCAGAAAAGCAGCTCTAGCCAGACTCTCGGGAAGTCAGACTCACAGCCCTGGGTCAGGTGGGCACATACGCCCGACTGTACCCTACGCTGGTTTTTCTACATGTCTTTCACACATGTAGACAGCTGCACAGTAACTCTCCTTTAAGATGTCTGCAATGACTTCATGTCACTTCTGCCACCAGAAATAGGATGGTTCTGTAGGCATAACCTCTAGGAACTGATGCTCAGGCTGCCTTGGGGGCTATTTTTTCCTTGCTTGACTTATTTGGTAGGGGGATTTGACATGCTAAGAACATGTCATCACTGCCCTGTCCGAAGCTCCACGCTCGGCTGAGGAGAAGCAGCGCTGACGGCACACACTCCATGAAGGCAGCGGGCAGCCAGCGGCTACCTACAAACTTGCTTCCTTGACCCCAGGCTTTGGTTTTGTTGTGGGCTTTGAGGGGACAGTGGTTTGTTTTTGTTTTTTGAGACAGGGTCTCACTCTGTAATCTTGGCTAGCCTAGAACTCACCATGTAGTCTAGGCTGGCCTTGAACTAAAGATACTCCTGCTTCAGTCTCCCAAGTGCTGGGATAAAAGGCATGCACCACAACACCCTACTATGATATCAGGGTTAAAAGAAGAACAGAAATCTAATTCTACAAGGATGGAGAAAGAGAAAATGCAAACATAAAATTCCACTGCCATTTCTGTTGATTCTGTAAGGAGGAGCTGAGCTGAGTCCAGTTGCTCCTTGCAGCCGGTGTCCAAGTTCCCAGTTACAGGAAGAACAGGTTCCCACACAGCTGGATGGCTGGCTCATGATGCAAAATCTGTCCGGACAGGAAAGCTAGCTTGTGGGCATACTTGCAAGGAGCTGGAACTCGGATGGTACCAGGCCAATTCCAGTACATGTGGCATAGTTTGAAAGTCAACCTAAAGTTAAGAAGAAAATGTGTTATCACTTCTACCTCCACCTAGGGGTGGGAAGGATTTCACTCTCTTGGGGATACAACACAGCACTCCTACCAACAGACTGGGGGAGTCTGGGAAACCTACTGTTGTTTTTCAGGAATTGTTAGTTTTATAATTCTTTCTTTAGTTTGGTTTGGGGTACAGGTTCTCAACTATCTGGCTTATGCTGGCTAGTAACTCCACTAGCCCAGGTGGGCTTTGAGTTGCCAGTGATCTTCCTGCCTCAGCCTCTCAAGTGCTGGAACTGTAGGTGTGAGCCACTAGGTCTGTCCAAGAGAGAAACCATTATTTTTCATCTGGAGTTGTTTATATTTTCACATAAGCCAAAGGATGGGTAAAGTAAGTCAGCACAAGTGTGATGGTATCCAGAGGACCGAGTTTGGTTCCCAGCAACCATAAGGCAGCTCACAAGCATTTGTAACTCCAGTTCCAGGGGATCTGACACCCTTTTCTGACTTCCACAAGTACCAAACACACATGTGGTATACATATATGCATGCAGGCAAAACACCATACGTGTGTGTATAATACAATAAAATCAGAAAAAGCCACAAAGGAAAAGGCTATAAAAGGGCATTCACCAGTCTATTGGGTCTGTACATCATAATTGTGGTAGTATGCCATAGTCATTTGCAGGGGTTATCCATCCTTCTTTCCATCTGGCTAGCTACCCAGCTAGGTTTTTGTTTGTTTGTTTGGTTGGTTGGTTTTAGTTTTTCCAGACAGGGTTTCTCTGTGTAGCCCTGGCTGTCCTGGAACTCACTCTGTAGACCAGGCTGGCCTCAAACTCAGAAATCCACCTGCCTCTGCCTCCTAAGTGCTGGGATTAAATGCATGCACCACCACTGTCTGACCGAAATTACAGACAGTTGTAAATTGCCATGTGGGTACTGAAAATTGAACCTAGGTCCTCTGCAAGAGCAGCCAGTGCTCTTAACCAGTGAGCCGTCTCTCCACCCATATAAAACTATTTTTCTAAACTAAATTAGCACTAATACTTTATGATGAACAGGAATGAAGACTGCTGGTCATCCATATCTTCTCAAAGCTCTTCGAATGATTTTAATGTAAAAGGAGGATTACAGATTATTCCTCAAAACATACCACCATTATCAAGATCTGGGAGTGTCAAGGGGTAAAATATTGGTCTAGGGAGCTGGCTCAGTTGGTAAAGTGCTCAAGCATGGGGACCTGAATTCATTCCCAGCAACAACTTGGGGTGGTCTTGTAATCATACACAGGAAATGGAGACCTTGTCTAATTTGAGTTCTAGATAGATCCCAGTAAGAAATATGATCTCAATAAACCAAGGTAAGCAGATGCTAAGACACTTGATACCAATGCACAAATGCACATGTGCACACATACATGGAAGGAGAAAAATATGTTGAAGGATATTGACTAGTGACTTAGCTATTAGTCAGGGTAAACAGCAAGAACAAGTATGTTTCTGACGGACTCACCTCTGCATGTGATCAGGGCTCAGATTTGCAGTGTTCAGAACACAGATGTAGTGTGTAGGTATGCCACAGCCCTGTCGCACATGATGGGCAAGAAGGTAGAAATCCACCCTAGCAAGAAAGAGCACCAACTCTGAGATGACTGGAAGGCATTCTGAGATCGCTGTAGCCCCATCATGCAAGGCTCAGAAAGGAAAATGACAAAGTCAATACATATACACGGGTGTGTGTGTGTGTGTGTCTCATGGATATAATCTCAGCACTGGGGAGGCTGAGGAGGAGGTTATGTATCTGTTGAGGGCAGCCTGCGCTACACAGAGTTTGGGAGGTATGGTATAGGTTACATGAGACCCTCAAAAGGAAGAAAGGAGACGGAATATACCTAAAAAGTAAAAACTTTGTTATTAAAAAAAAGAGAGAGAGAGAGAGGGCTCTGGACACAGTTTAATGGTAGACTGCTTGTCTGGCATTTACGAGGCACAAGGTTCAATCCCCAGTGATAAAATATGTGCGCATGTAGTTGTGAACTTATGTGTATGTATATCTGTGGTTGATGAAGGTGAGCCCATAGTCACACTATCCTCCACCACTGGGCTTAGCCAAAGCTTGCTTTTTTTTGAGACAAATATGAGGGTTCCATTCCACACCTGTCCAGGGATCTCCAGGCAACAGACAACTTCTCCAGCTTACTCTTCTGCAACTGAGGATCCCTGTTTTGCCTACTTACCACTCACAGCTGGTTATGGTATGATCAACCACAGTCCCGGGGGAGGGGGTTACGAAGTGATCAGGAGCAGCAAGGTACAGATTGGTGCTGATTTTCTTCTGAACTACAAACACCACCATCTTGGGGTGGTAGTTATCAAAGGCTTCAAAACACTTCTGCAGCTGAGGGATCTCGTAGTTGGCAACTGTCTTTAGCTGGCCATCAGACACTCCATCTCGGTACACCACAATTTTCTCTGGGAGACAATGGTTCACCTGAAATGACACATGGAGGAGGTGACTCCAGGGCTACAGTGGACCAAGCTCGCACTCATCCTGCAGGATGGAGACTTGGCGGTTGGAACTCTGGCACAAGCTCCAGAACACACAACTGCCAAGCACGCCACGGCTTGTAACAACCATCTCTAGATTTGCTCAGAGGAGCAAACAGGCCTAAAGCAGCCACAGTGCTGCCATAAAACACAAAAGCAAGTCATGGCAGATATAACTCACATGCTCACTACCTACCTTCAAACAGAGTGTACAACATTTAAAGGTAATAGCAGGAGCCAGACGTGGTTGCACACACCTGCAATGCCAGCACTGAAAAGTCTGAGACAGGAGGATCACCATAATTTCTAGGGTACAGGCCACACAGTAAAATCTTGTCCCAGAAAAAAGGAAGGAAAGAGGAAGGAATAGAGGAATCAAGGACTCAATTGTTTCAACTGTCCAGGAAAAGAACCTGGAAATGTTACAGAAACTCTAACACTGCAGTTTTCAACTTGTGGGTTATGACCACTCTGGGTGTCAAATGACCCTTTCACAGAAGTCCCATATCAGATATTCTCCATATCAGATATTTACATTATGATTCATAACAGTGGCAAAATAAAGTTATAAAGTCACAACGAAAATATTTTGTTTTGTTTTGTTTTGTTTTTGTTTTTCGAGACAGGGTTTCTCTGTGTAGTCCTGGCTGTCCTGGAACTTACTCTGTAGACCAGGCTGGCCTCCAACTCAGAAATCCTCCTGCCTCTGCCTCCCGAGTGCTGGGATCAAAGGTGTGCGCCACCATGCCCGGCCAGAAATAATTTTATGGTTGGTTATCACAATATGAGGAACTTATTAAAGGGTTGCAGCATTAGGACAGTTGAGAACCACTTGTTTAACACATGAATATATGCTCAGATTTTGACATATAAGTAACATCCAAAGTTATCTTATGATCCAGCAGAATGATAAGATTAAATCCATTTATGATAAGAAAGTAAGCGGGTTCTCACTACCTTAGCTAAGAATGCATTTGGTTCCATTTTAAGTTAGAAATCCTCTCAAAACTGATTTGCTTGGTTTCAGTTCTGATTACAGGTTAATCAAGTTCTAGGTCCTTGTCCCTTAGTATATATACACCATGAGTAAAGCTTGCTTACTATATTCTTTAAAGGCGACTCTACACGAAAATTTTATATCAAAAAACTCTTTTCCAAAAATTATCTTGCTGAGCATGGTGGTGCATGCTTGTAATCCCAGCTCTTTAAAGTTCAACGCAAGAAGATTGCTGTGAATTTGAGGCCAGCATAGGCTGCACAATAAATTTGTGGTTAGCCTAGGCTATGGGGCAAAATCTGGCCTCAAACATCCTCCCCTCCAGCTATCTTTTAAAAGTGTTAATTCAAGCTGGGTGTTTTGTGGTACATGCCGTTAGCCCCAGCACTCTAAAGGCAGAGTACCGAAATACAGAAGCAAGTGTACCTCTGAGTTCAAGACCAAATTGTCTACAGAATGAGTTCCAGGTCAGTCAGGGCTATAGAGTGAGACCCTATTTCCAAAACAAAACAAAACAACAACAAAACAATAAATGTCCTCTTTTCTGAGATACCGCAAATATTTCAACATTTACAACATCTTTATTTTCATTGGAGCTATTATCCCTTTTCATGGTACTTTTTTTTTTCTGCCTCACATTCCCCTCCTCTTTTGTGGCAGGACTTCAATCCCAGTAACAGACAGTCTTGTATACAGAGTGACCTCAAAGTCTCCAGCCCCTAAACCAGGGTTTCTCAGCCCCAGAGGGCCAGCATTTAGAAATAGGTGAGTGTTCACTGTTAGAGCTACCCTGTGCTCTGTGGATCAGTGTTTACTGCTGTCCCAAGTCTCTGCCTGTCATAAGTGGAAGTGTTTCTAGATAACTGCCCCAGTAGGGAGTAGAGTGAAAAAATGGAATTCAATTTACCTGTTGTGTTTTCTGCCACTACCTTAGTGTTTAGCCTGTGCAAACTTATCAGTGAGTGTTTGGCATCAGACTATGTCAGCTTCCAGCCAAACTGAAAGACCAGCTTCTAGCTATGGACATACAGAAAAATGTAACCCTCGTCAACAATGTTAAAATTCTCTGGGTCACCTAGTCTGTCCTTAACTTCCTAAGCTATAAACTGATAGTCAGGGAAGAAGGGTTACTATGTAAGGCCAATCACAAGCCTAGAAGGTAACTTAAATGTATACTGTAGAGCCTGTGATGCTCTGGACACACAGCACACTAAATGGCGGTGTAGGCCTGTGCTTATCTATCCTGATGCTCCTGGCACTGGGCACAGTGGGGAAGGCTCAGTGGGCAGTACAGCTGCTGAGCTGAATGCTATTTTACATGAAGCTATACTCACTCACAAAATGAACATGCAATGGCCACTAAATATGTGTCATTGCACTGTCTCAGAAAATTGCAAAATTTATTTTGTTTGTCCATTTGGAGACAGGGTCTCATCCAGTCAGTGCAGGCTGGCCTCAAACTTAGTTATGTAACTGAAGCTTGCCTAGAACCCTTTTTGTTGTTGTTGTTGGTTTTTCGAGACAGGGTTTCTCTGTGTAGCCCTGGCTGTCCTGGAACTCACTCTGTAGACCAGGTTGGCCTTGAACTCAGAAATCTGCCTGCTTTTGCTGCTTAGAACTCTTAATCATCCTGTCTCTACCCCTAACTCTCTTGGCTCTGCAAAATTATTTTAATACCATCCAAATACTCATGGAGCTCAGATGAGAGCTGGGAGCCAGAACCATAAAGCAAACGTCCCAACACGCTGAAAACACTGTCATAGAGAAGTAAAACAACATGGGCACAAGCTCAGCTGCTCAGCGTTTATCTAGCATGCACGGAGCCCTGGGTTCCATCTCAGGCACCAGATAAAATAAAAACCACGTGTGGTGGTGCATGCCTGTAATCCCAGAACTCAGGGAATGGAGGAAGAAGGGTCAAACGTTCAAGGCCAGCCTCAGCTACACAGTGATTTTAGGGGCCAGCCAACATTACCTGAGAACCTATTTCAAAAATAATAAAAGAAAAAATAAACTGTTAAGGGAATGGAAGTGTATAAGGGGGAAGAGCATGTCAGGACATACAGAATATGGGTGACAGACAATTCAGGCAGCCAGAGTGGAGAGTATAAGGTGAGCAGCACTAAGGCTAGGCTGTGGCTGTAAGAGGTATGATGCTGAAGAGAGACCAAAATGGCCACTCTACTTGTAAGGCTCCTCCATTGACAGACTGTAAGAACAAGCTGAAGAGGAGGAAGAGAGGCTGCCAAGCGACCCCTTCAACTTAAGAGTCCCAAAGGCACAGAAGAGCTAAGGATGGCAGCGCACACTTATACTCCCAGCATAGGAGAGGCTGAGACAGGAGGCTATCCAGGGCTAAACAGTAAGACAACATGTAGGAGAAAAAGAAAAAAGACACAGTAAATCTTCATTCCCATAGTACTATTAGAAAATTTTAAGTCAGACCTATTTATTGGGACTATTAAAAAATCATTAAATTTTAGTCTCATTGACTTCTAGAGGGAGGAGCTGTCACAGTACACAGAGAACTTGGAAGGTGTCCAGACAAATTCAAGAGGAGAGGAAGGAAGATGAGCTCTGGGGACATTTACTAGGTCAAGAAGAGCCAGACAGAGCAGGCTTGGAAGGAGCTCGTGCTCGCTCACCTAGCATGGGCTCCATTTCCAGCAGCAGGAAAGGCTAGACCAGCTGCTGACAATGCTGGGCACAAGAGGAGCACACAGGAGTCATGTGGATCCCCCACCCCCACCCCAGGTAACAATCATTTGCTTAAGGTTACACTGAACCACAAGCCCCTCCCAGTTATGTGAGGAAAGGGCAGGTGAGATTAAAATGCAGAGACAACACTGTCTCACAGGCCACAGGAACTTGCCTGCTTTGCTCTCCAGGATCAGATGTTCATCAGAAACGCCCAGAAGCCAGACACTGCAACAGATCACTTTAATCCCAACAGTTGGGAGGCTGATGCAAGAGGGGATAGGAACCCCACAGGAAGACAAACACAATCAACTAACCTGGACCCTGGGGCTCGCAGAGTCTGAACCACCAACCAAAGAGCATACACAGGCTAAACCTAGGCCTCTCTGTGGGTCCTGAGCAACTGGAGCAGGGGTTATCCCAAAAGCTGTTGACTGAATGTAGGATATATTCTTCTAGCTGGGCTGCCTTGTCTGGCCTCAATGGGAGAGGTAGCATCTAGCTTCACAGAGACTTGAAGTGCCAGGGTAGGGAGATACCCAGGGAGGCTCCCTCCCACTCAGAGGAGAAGGGGAAGGGGAATGGGAGAAGTATTGTGGGAGGGGCTGACCAGGAGGGGGACAGTGAGCAGGATGTAGAGTGAATAAGTAAAAAATTAAGGCCCTGCGTGGTGGCGCACGCCTTTAATCCCAGCACTCGGGAGGCAGAGGCAGGCGGATTTCTGAGTTCAAGGCCAGTCTGGTCTACAGAGTGAGTTCCAGGACAGCCAGGTCTATACAGAGAAACCCTGTCTCAAAAAACCAAAAAAAAATATTAATAGTAATAATAATAGTAATAAAAGAAAGAAAGAAAGAAGAGAGAGAGAGAAAGAAAGAAAGAAAGAGAGAGAGAAAGAGAGAGAGAGAGGGAGAGAGAGAGAGAGAGAGAAAGAGAGAGAAAGAGAAAAGGCTCAAAGACAGAGTGGGCAACATAGTGAGACCCACATAGACACTGTGACTCTACACAAAGCAAAATAAGTGTAAAGCAGAAAAAGTACTCCAGTCCCCAGACTGAGCCAGCCAGAGGCTGAGGCACCTCTGTAGCAATTTCAGTTGGCATTGTCAGAGCTCAGGCCAGAGCTGTTAAATAACAGGTCAAGTCAGGACCGGGGGTTGAGTCATTAGAGATATAACTGCAGAGGCAGGTGTCCACTCTGTCTGAGTGGGAGGTGACACTGGTGCTCAGACATTAGGAGTGGCCAGGAAGCACACATGGAGATCAGGTAGCTACTTGGACACGAGTTTTAGGAGCTCAATGAACTGGCTAGACAAGGGGTCTCAGATGGGCTCTGTGGAAACCCTCCTCTCCTGCTGGAGATTAAACCAGTCACTAAACATCGTCCTAAGAGTATCCTGAGACGTTTTCATGAGAAATTTTGACATAAATTACAATGGCACTTTGCAGAGTAAATGATGTGTGGTATTGCAGTAGGCTGTAGTAGTTTTCTAACTCTTTGTTTTTGTGGTTTTGGTTTTTTGAGACAGGGTTTCTCTGGGTTGTCCTAGCTGTCCTGGGACTCACTACTACTGGATATATTTCTAACTCATAAGTCAAATATAGCCATTTGCAAACATTAAAAGAAAAAAAACCGAGTTTTCTCACTCAAACTTTAGTAATTACCTTTCCTTTGAAATGTCATTTACGCTAATATGCATCCAACTTGGTATTTTTGTTTTTGTGACACAGTCTCATGTAGCTCAGGCTGGTTTCAAATTTTGTACGTACCTGAGCATAACTGACTTCTGATCTGCCTGCTTCCTACTCTCAGCATAGAGTTAAAACATTTTCTTTCTTTCCTTCCTTCCTTCCTCCCTCCCTCTTCTTCACTAGCAGGGACTGAACCCAGGCCGCATGCTGGGCAAGTGTTCTACTTCTGAGTTAGGTCCCTGGCCTTCTTTTGACTTTCTGAATCACAATCCACTAACTCACCCCGATGGCCTTGAATGTACTTGGTAACGCAGGCAGGCCTGGCCCTCTTGGTAATCCTCCAGCCTCACCCTCCTGAGTGCTGGGATTATAGACATGCACCACTATGCCTCCTGAGTGCTGGGATTATAGACATGCACCACTATGCTTGGCCTCTCATTTCTTTTTAGCACTGAGGAAGCTTTTATTGTCTGGCTGTGCCAATCATTTATCCATTCACCCACTGAAGGGCACCCTGGCTGCTTCCAGGTCTCTACATAGTTTATTGTGGGCTCCTAAATTTTTGACTTGTTTGAGCAAGTTTCCTAGATCATGGGGTAAGATTATGATTAGTTGTGTAATGGCAAACTAAGTATTCTGATGGCTCTAGATTAAACCAGCTTCTGGTGTTCCAAGTCCTGGACTGTGCCATTTCCACAGTACAGTAGACCACTGTTACTCTAAGGGCATGGTTTCTTTCTCTATGCTTATTTGCCATCTGTTGACAACCTTTCACATCAATTATGGTCTTTTGTCCATTTGGGAGGAAAGAGAAATGTAGTGAGACTGGGCTTTCCTATGTGTGTAGCCAAACCTTGGCTGGCCTGGTATTTACAAAGGGTGCAAAGGGTGGGTGGGGACTGGGGTGGGGGGAGGCTCAAAGCCAAGGGAAAAATTCTTCTCCCTTAACCCACGTGCTAGGATTACCAGTGTGAGCCACCATGCCCAACTGCTACGTTCCACCACTTCCCCAGTCCCTGGAGCTTGCACATAGGCCAGATTGGACTCCAACATTCAACACAGTCCTCCAAGTTCAGGATTACATAGATTTGTAGCCATGAGACATCCAGCGATTTGTATAAAATGCAAAAGCAGCTGGCTGGGTTTTGCGTCTTTAGAAAGAATCACCATTTTTCTTTTCAGTTACATGTCTGAGTCTATGTCTCAGGGTGTGTGCATGATCTTAGGTGCCTACAGAGGGCTGCTCCAGTTGCCCTAGAACTGGAGTTACAGGTGATTGTGAACCACCTGATTAAGGTGCTGGGAATCAAAGTTAGGAACTGAGTCTTCTATAAGAGCAATGTGAACTCTTAACTATTGAGCTGTCTCTCTGGCCCCTGGGTCTTGCACTTTAAGCATAGGTATATGAGGCACTGTAAGTTAACTTCTGTGAAATAAAGGCTGTGCAAATATTACTCCTTTTCTGCATGTTTAAGGCCATATGTTCTAGCAGCATTTGTTGGAGGACTTCAGTTTCCCACTGACTTGCCTCCATTTGTTTATCAAAGGTTATACACCTACATGTGTCTAATATATTTCTGGGCTGTTCTTTTCTCTTGAACTCTCTGCTTATCTTCCTGTCAGTATCACACAGTCCTAATTACCACAGCTTTATGGTTAGGTTTTACACTCTGTAGCATCAGTCTTCAGACCGTCCTTTGGTATTGTGTTGGCTAGTCTGTGTCTTGACTCTCCGCATAAATCTTAGAATCACTTTGTTGATGTCCAAAATGAACTTTCTGAGATTCCACTGAATCTGAGACTGTAAGTGAGAAGAACTGATACCTTGATGATCTCCAGTCTATCAGTGAACATAGAGTTCTTTTTCTTTATCAGTTTAATAACTTTCCACATGTGAACCTTGTGAGACATGTATATGTATATGTAGGGACACACACACACACACTCCATATATATATGAAGAGAGGGAGAGATACAGAGACAGAGACAGGGTATTACTCTGTTGCTCTGGCTGGCCCAGAATGCACTGAATAGGCCAGGTTAGCCTTGAAGTCATAGAGCTCTGCCTTCCTCTGCTCCCAGCTGCTGGGATTCAAGGCCACACTTTCATTCACCATAGTCAGGTTAGAGTTCCAGCCAATCAGAGGCTCACAGTAGAACTCTGATTTTAATATCTGAAGCAGGAGGCACCCAAACCACATCCAAGCCATGATTTTCTATCTTTCTAAACATATCTTAAATTTTATTTTATATGTATGAATTCTGCCTGCATGTATGTATGTTCAGCATGGGTGTGCTGCCTGGTGCTTTCAGAGTTCAGAAGAGGATGCCAGATCCTCTGAAACTGGAAAGGGATGGTTGTAAATTCCCATGTGGGCGCTGGGAACTGAACATGGGTCCTCTGCAGGAGCAGTAAGTGCTCTTGACCACTGAGACATCTCTCTATCCCCAACTGTTCCCCTACATTTAGAACTGAACCTCAGACAAAATCACATCCAAATCACTGCCAATCAAGACTAGAAGTGACAACACTTAGGAGAAATAAACTTCAGTTTCTTTTTTTCTTTACTGCATTAGTTAGGACTTCTAAAATGAAGCTGCAATGAACAAAACCTAGAGGGACAGGAAGCTACCTCTGTCTGCAGTGAGCATGGTCATTGCTGTTGTATAACCACACTGTGGCTTTACTAAATAAAGCTATGCAAGTCTAATTCAGAAGGGGACTTCAATCTATGTGATAAAAGCAACAACACCACCTACTCAGGTCCTTCATGAAAAAACCTCTACATCATGAGAAACTTAATGCTAGCTGCTTCTCCTCTAAGATGAAGAATAAAATAGTAGTTTCCCCATGTCTATTCTTACCCAAGAACCACAAACTAGGTGGCTCCAAATAACAGACATTTGTTATCTCATGGTTTGAAAGTTGCAAGATGAAAGAAAGCAAGATGTAGTGGGCCGAGGCTATAGCTCAGTTAGTAGAGTGCTGACCTAGCATGCACAAGCCCATGTCTGATCCCAGTACTGCATAATGAATGCGTGGTGGTGCGCTCCTCGAACCCCTGTGCTTGGGAGGAAGAGGCAAAATGATTAGAAACTCAACAGCGTCCTTGGCTTACACAGTCAGTTTGTGGCCAGCCTGGAATACATGAAACCCATTTTGTTGTTGCTGTATTTTTTTTAAGTTTAGTTTTTGTGTCCGTTGGAGTTTTGCCTGCATGTATGTCCTTGTGAGGGTGTCAGAAGCCCTGGAATGGGAGTTACAGACAGTTGTGAACTGCCATGTAGGAGATTAAATCACTGAGTCATGTCTGCAGCCTCTGTTGTTGCTGTTTTAAGACAGAATTTTTCTGTGTAGCCCTGGATGTTTTTGAAATCTTATTCCTTTAACCATTTCTATCGTCTACCTAGAGTGTCCTTTTCCCATGAACAATGTCGTATTTTAGTTTACTTCAGTGTCAATCTGAAAGGATGGCATCTCTATTTCTCATTTTTCTGCACATCTTTCACCTTCATTAATGGAAGTCATTTTCAGTGGACTCTGGATCCAGGTTGGTGGTCACTGTCTTTCATCACTTTGAAGCCATTCCTTTATATCTTATGGCTTCACTGTTTCTGTTTACAAGTTACCTATTAATCCATTAAAGATATAACCTCTTCTTTGCTCTCCCAATTTATGTGTATTTTTATGCTTATTCCCAGCAAATTTTTATAATGTGTCTAACTGTATCTTTGCATCTATATACACAAATATTTACACACACATATTTTATCTCCTGAGATTTGTTGGGCTTTGTGTGTGTGTGAGAGAGAGAGAGAGAGAGAGACAGAGACAGAGACAGACAGAGACAGAGACAAAGAGAGAATGCAAGCAGAGAGCTCAGAGAGAACTAACTGACCAACCAGGTCTCACTAGGAACCCTAGTATAGGCTAGCTAAGCTTGCGCTCAGGATACTCCTGCATAGACCACCTGAGTGTTGGGACTGCAGGTGCACCATGCGCCTGCCTACTTGCTGGACTTTCTCAACTGATGATTTGGCATCCTCAGTGCATAGACCACTGATTCTTCATGCTGCCTTCTCAGATACTGCTTTGACTCTTGTGAATTTTTGCTGTTGTTGTTTTTTGCTGCCTTTGAGTCATTTCTATGCCTATTCTGTATTCCAACCCCATGCTCCCCATATCTACTGGCTTTTCTGTTTTGTTTTGTTTTGTTTGCTTGGTTTTAGCTTTTGCATCTCTGTACTTCAATCTGATTACTTTCTTCTTGCCTCTCTTTACCTGTATTTTAAACCACTGTTATATACTGTTGGGATGGCAGCATCTCTGTCCACCCCCAGGAAATTTCCGACATCCTACCCTTCAGCCTCGCAGAATATGACTCTTATTTTAGATAATGACACAAACACAGAGGTAAGAATGTGTGAAAATCTTTTTACAGGATAAAGAAGACAAGCAAAATCAGCCCCACTGTCAGCTTCACCTGAAAGTTCTTGCCTCAGGAAATAAACGTCTGCTCTTTGAGCCCTCCACCCATGATACCTTGTTCTAGCCTCCTTAACATATAACACACACATCTGTGGAATGTGCAATCTCAGTTATTATAGTTTTCACATCGGAAAAATTGTAGATTTCAAAGCTTTCAGTTCACTGTCCAAGGCCTTTTATCTCTTTGAAGATCTTAAGTTGTTTTTATTTATTCATTAACTTTATTCTTTTTTAACATTTATTTATTTGGGGGTGGGTGGCTATGTGTGTTACAATGTGCTGCTATGATATCTATGTGCATGTGTTGGTGTGGGGTATGCTATAGGAACAGGTTCTCGTCTACCATGGAGGCTCCAGGGATCAAATTCAGATGGTCAGGTTGTTGGCAAGTGACTTTAGCCACTAGGCCGTTTGTTGGCCTTCATATGTGTTTTGACTACCCCCTCCCCCAAATACTGATGGACTGTCAAGAGCACTCCTACAAAGTATTTCAATTATAGAAGGACCTCCAATAAAACAACAAGAACAGTGGATAAGGTCAGCAGAATCAGTTTTGAGAGTCTCACTATGTAGCTGTATAGTCCTGGCTGGCCTTGAACTTGCTATGGTTGCCATGCCCAACTTGTGAGTGAAGGGATTGCTCTGGCGTGTTTAACCTAGTCTACTGCTTCCCCTTCCCCACTGCAGCCTTGTCCCCATGGTAACCGAAAATCAACCAGCGCCATGGGACAGGGAGAAGAGGAAAAATCCCTGAGGTTGGGTTCAGAGGCACACACTTGTACTCCAGCACTCGGACAGCTAAGCAGAACAATCCCATAGCCTGGGCCACACAGTGACTGCGAGGCCAGTGGGAGCCTTGAAGCAACTCCGCCATTCATTAGCTATTAAGCTATCAGAATAGAGGCATCACAGACTGCGTGTAAGCAACACTACAAAGATTATAGAGTGCAATCAACCACCACACCCATGTAAGCGGTGAGCCTCTGAATGCCAAGGCTCAGGTGAGTAGTCAGGGCTGGCAGTCCTCCACACGCCTTATCATATCTTGGTGCCAGGAAACACAGTGTTCTGCCTTCAGGAGGAGAGAGCTACTGAAGTTCCTTGTGTAGTACTTCCTGATTCAGCCAGTGCATTCCTTCTCCAAGCTGACTATAATCTGTATCCTTTCTTTTTTTTTTTTTTTTTTTTTTTTTTTTTGGTTTTTCGAGACAGGGTTTCTCTATATCCCTGGCTGTCCTGGAATTCACTTTGTAGACCAGGCTGGCCTTGAACTCAGAAATCCACCTGCCTCTGCCTCCCAAGTGCTGGGGTTAAAGGCGCGCGCCACCACGCCCGGCTTGTATCCTTTCTTAAAATGAGCCCCAAGCATGGCTAGAACAGCTTTTAGTGGGTTCTTTATCAAAACTGAGCAAGATTTGGGAAACCATGCCAAACTTCCGGCTGCTAGGACTTCCAAGTGGGACAAGCTTGGGTAAAGTAAACTTCATTGTTCAGCCCTAAATTCTTGTTTCAACAATGATATTTCTGAAATTAATATTTGCTAGGAAAAAACATTAGATATGAATAACAGGAGACAAAAAAAATTAGGAGACTTCCATCTAGAAAATAAGAAAAAGTAAAAGAAACAAATAAGAGGAACTCATCAAAAAAAAAAAAAAAAAAAAAAGAACAGCAAAATGCCCTTGAAGCCAGATGTGGCGGTATACGCCTTTTATTCAAGCACTTGTGAGGCTAAGGCAGGTAAGATTCTATGAGTTCAACAGTAGCCTGGTCTACATATGGAGTTCCACTACAGCCAGGGGTACACAGAGAGAGAGAGACCTTGTCTCAAAAACCAAAATTCAGCTGGGCAGTGGTGGTGCACGCCTTTAATCCCAGCACTTGGGAAGAAGAGGCAGGCTGATCTCTGAGTCCGAGGCCAGCCTGGTCTACAGAGTGAGTTCCAGGACAGCCAGGGCCACACAGAGAAACCCTGTCTCAAAAAACAAAACAAACAAACAAAAAAAAAAACCCAAAATCCAAACACAACAAAAAAACACAAAGCCCCTGTGAGAGGTCTGGAGTGTAGCTCAGCATAAGGTATTTAGCTAGCTTGTACTGATAAAGCCCTGAGTCTGATCCCAAATACCACCCAGACAGAGAAGGATGGGCAATGATATAAATAACACAGCTAAATTAGCAGAGTGTGACAACCAGTAAACAGTACACAACACAGAACCTTAAAGACAAACACAACTTGATCCTTTTAACCAAGGGAGGGAACAGTGAGGGGAAAAAGGAAAATGTCACATAAGTCATTGTCAAGTTAGGCCCTAGAAGACAGCTTGCAAGGAAACAGTAGTAAGAAAAGAAATAACAGAGCTTGGTGATAAATTACCTATCATTTGGATCTTCTGAGACATACAAATCCATATTGTCCAATACACGACGGATACTATGAAAATCTTAATTCCATAAGAGACTAACTTCAGTCACATGGAATCATAAATTTCCAATGGCCTACCTGCTATGCAAAGGCCACAGTGGCCCTAAGAATGGAAGCCACTTATCACTGCTTTGATGTCTTGGCTTGCACAAAACTCAGAACCTTGTTTGCTTACTCTTCTAGACCTTGTCTCAGCTCAATGACAGCAATTCCCCCTGGGGAGCAGTCTTTGACATTATGAGCAGTGAATTACAGTGAAGCTTTTGTCCTAAACCAAAATGAAGAGTCAGCAGCTAATGGCAGTCATAAACAGTTGAGTAAATTAATAAGTTTTAATTGCTGAAATTTACTTCCAACCCAGCCAGTAAGGGCATGGGAATTAGGTCTGCAGGCACCAGCTGGTCAAACGGGCAAACCTTTATTACTTATCAAAGCAAGGTGCAGTGCTGGGCTCTGCAAGCTGCTGTCCAGAGCAGAAGCCTGAAAGGGATTCTGAGCTCCCTACTAGGCTATGGCTTTCCGACACTATGACGTCCTCCCCTCCTCCCCCATGTCTGATCTCTGCTTAAAATTTAAATAGGTGTCCCTTAAAATGTAGTAATGTTAGGATTTCTGGTCTCCTCACCTCATAATACTTTTTCAAGGAACCCACCAGGCAGAGCTTCAGGCTGTCCACAATCTCCTGATGTGGCATCTGGAACACCACCCTCGAGTACCATTTGGTGAGTGTGCTGGGCAGGTGGGGAGGAGAAGGAGAGACACAGTGAGAGCACAGTGAGCAGCCACTCCCACACAAAGGCCCGTGCTCTGCTATCCACACACAGGGTCCCTTTCGAACACATATCATCATATCACATATCATCTATCTACCAAATGCACTCTGGGATCCGTACAAGCCTAACAACATGAGTTCAATCCCCAAACCCAAGGAGGGAAGGGATAACTGACTCCACAAGTCGTCCTCTGCCCTCCAAACATGTGCCTCCCCTACACCTTCCCCGATGACAACTACATTTCTAAAAAGACTAGTAACACAAGGCACTGGCAGCCTCTGTCCTGCCAAAGGTGCAGAGTACAGGGAGCAGATTGGTGCCTGTGATGAGTGTCAATCACACTGCAAATACAGATATGAGAGGACAGAGGAAGGAACTTAGTGCTTCATATACTAGCAAAGAGTACCCAAGACTCATCTGATGGATTTTTTAGTAAGATCAGGCATCAAAATGAGGTAGGCAACAATAATACTGCTATAGTTGCTTACAGATTTATGCTGGCCACGAAGCCGACCACAGAGCGCATGCCTCTGCTGGGGTCATGGTACACATCCATTCCAATCACCATTAGTTGTTTCTAGGGTAAAAAACAAACACACAAAAAGCAGAACTCAAACCCAAGCACTCTACAGCTCCATCTTTGTTATCTCAAGGTAAAGCAGGCCTTGTCTTATTTACATAAGAAAACAAGCTTTGCAAAGAAGACTGCAATCAACTTTCTAAACAAAGAACAAAGCCAAATCTAGATCAGGAATCAGCAAATATTTCCTATAAAAGGATAAATAAGTAAATTTGCAGGTTTTGAGAGCTGAGTCTCCCTAGGAACCCTGTGTAACTCTGCCTTTTGACTACAATGGAAGGCAGATGCATCCAATGCTGTGCGTTCCAAAGAAAGTATACGTAACTACTGAAAACTGAATTTCAGATAGTCGTCATAGGTCAGGAGATGTTGACCTTACTTTTTTTTTTTTTTTTTTAAAGATTTATTTATTGTTATATGTAAGTACACCATAGCTGTCTTCAGACACCCCAGAAGAGATTCACTATCATTACAGATGGTTGTGAGCCACCATGTGGTTGCTGGGATTTGAACTCAGGGCCTTCGGAAGAGCAGTCGGTGCTCTTAACCACTGAGCCATCTCTCCAGCCCTTGACCTTACTTTTTTCACCATCTCAAATGTAAAGTGCATGCTTAGCTCATGGTCTGTCTAGCAGCATGCAGCATGTAGCATGCAACAGCATGCAACTCTGAGAGCAACACAGTGACAGCAGAGCAGGCTGGGAAGAGCCTGGCACTGAACAGACACATCTCTCTATCACTCACCAGCGGAATATCCACTCCCCAGAGCTCACCACCCAGTTTACAGTTCATCTGAAGTAAAATTTTCTGAGCCACGCTCCGAAGCCTGGTGGGCTGACCAATGGTTCGGACATTGATGACCTGTCGTGACAGGACCAGAACATCATCACCCTTTTAGGAAATGTTAATACTTCTAAAGTATCAACATCTCTTGGCTCCATGCCTTTCCTCTGTCCCTTCCAACAAGGAAACCAAAATCAGAGGATGCTCAACTCCTTCCCACTCAGTGGCGCAGTATCTGTGGACAGCTGCCCATACCGTCCTGTAATACCCAGATCCCCATTATTTGTAGGACGGAATGTAATCACTATGTATGTAAACAGTTGCTATCCTGCATTGTTTAGGGAATAAGCACAAGCATTTCCCTTCTGAGTTTGATGAGCTCAGTAGAGGTATAATTTTCTTTCAGAAGGGTTTTAAACTATGTTTGGTGAATCAGCTGATGAAGAATCCACAGATAGGCCAGCCATGGTGGCAGACTTGTAACGCCAGGACTTTTGTATGTGGAGGAGGTGGGTAAAGGCAGGAGGAATAGGAATTTAAGGTCATCTTTGTGTACATAGTGAGTTTGAGGCTAGCACTAATAGTGAGGACTGAGTGTACTATATTAAGAAGCTTGAAATTAGCATGTCTTTTATTAATAATTCTAGCATCATCAGGCATATATGCACATAATAGGCACATGAACATACAATATAGCATGTCTGTTATTAATAATTCTAACTCTAGCATCACTAGGTATATATGCACATAATAGGTACATGTACATACAAGAACTTTCAAAATTATATTATTCAAACTGACATTTTTAAAGTTCCCTATGAAAAATATTTTCCCTTCTCAGAGTAAAGCCTCCAAGTCCAGCCTCAGTCACGAGGAAGCAGCAGGGATTGGGAGGAGCAGAAGAACAAGAGCTACCTGCTGCGGCTGGCTCCTTTTAATCAGAACCTTCGGTGTAAAGCTCCACCAACGCCAGCCTAAAATGGCTATTTCAGCTTCCAGAGCTTCAGAGACACTGAGCTGGAGACTCACTGAGACTCTACCTGGGGCTCAAGGCCATGGGCTCCATTTCCACGCACCTGTGAGGGCACTGGGGACTGCACGCAGCACAGCTTCTTGATGGCTCCATAGAGATCATCACGTGTGCCCATGATGATGCAAACGACCATTTGTATCTTCCCCTAGAGGAGACAAGAATATACTTCCAGGATCTGATCACTCTGGGGACTTTCTTAGGACACAGATAAGGTAGACAGGAACTGAAAGACAAATGGTGGACATTCCAACCAGAATCATTCTTTGAATCTGAACTATTATTTGGCTTGGGGCTGCTGTTCACAAACAAGTGATACATTACTCACACCTAGAGCTGACATGACTACTAATGTTTGTTTACAAGGAGTCTCAAGATTCTAGAAAAGGGCCAGACTTAGAAGTATGCAAGGGTCCTATGGCTGCCTCTCTAACTTCCCCCAGTGGCTTTCCTGTGCTCTTCAGTGAAGTAAGCAATGTGTCAGACCACAGAACGTCAGCTGAAGAAGTGTGTCTACATGGAAGTGTGCAGAGTCAAACAGAGAAGGAACAGGGCCAGGTCCACAGTAGCTATTCCTCACTTTCTGTTTAGGGAGAACAGACACTGCCAGCAACATCTTTATCTCCCAGGCGTCTCTATCTCCCAATACTCTTAGCCAATGTCAAAAGAGGACCTTCCAAGAGGGGGATGTCAAACAGAGAATACCACAATGCTAAGAGACTCCAACTCCAGGACTGATCTTCTCCCAGGACAATTCCATTCACCAGACTCTTGGGCTCAAAGCTAATTTATTTCCAAAGACTTTTCTTCTGCCTCCATCCCCTCTTTGACTTCCTCCTCTGTTACAAGGGCTGGAGAGATAGATGCTCAGTGGTTAGGAGCACATGCTGTTCTTGCCACTCTTGCAGAGGACCTGGGTACAAGTCCTAAAGCCCACACAGGAGCTCACAGAAGTCTGTAACTCCTGTACCAGGTATTCTGAACCCTGCTTTGGCATCCTCAGGTGCCAAGCACACACACTGGACTGACATGCATGCAGGCAAGACACTCACACACATTACTTGTAAATGTAAACTTTTTTTGTAAGTTTTGTAAATATTTTTATTTACAAAGAAGTAAGAAGGCAAAGTCTGGAAGCTCAAATGGGAGTACTCACATCCAGTGTTCTGATCAGTTATCAGGATTAGCTAATGTGTCTATGGCCAAGTTCATCACCGTGGCAATGTATATCGTGGGCCAGACCATTCTACTACAACTCAGAACTGCATCCAGAAAGACAGCACTTGGCTCAAGTAGTTGGTTCCTGAGCACAACATGTTCTACAGATAATTAACTAAGTAAGCTGTTCTTTCAGCCAATTTCATAAGGAAAAGGCTAAAGAGCACACACGGATAAACCAATACAGAATGAGAAATGCAAATAGCCAAAGGGCGTGAAGAATACAGTTTCATGGGAAGATGAGAAGGACGCGGGCTCCTGGGCATCATTAATAGACTGATAATCCAGATAATTTGAGATTGAGCATCGAAGTACTTTCAGAGATCTTGTAAGTTCACTCCAATTAAGTTACTTTATTACCTCAACTCCCAGTAAGGACTGAATGGTCCTGATATAGGTCTCTATTCGGTCATCCTTCAGCTCAACCCAGGCTGGGGGGCTTATGCGCATGCCAATGGGCCCGGCAATCTTTTCCAACATGTTAACCAGTTCTCTGGCTTGGTCCATTGCTCTCTTTGGATAAAAGAGTGCCCAGAAATGCATGGGAATCTAGGAACAAGAACATGGTATATTTAGACTTGGGAGATTTTACTATAAAGGAGAAATAACTTTTATACTTCTTCTGCTTGAGTCCTTCTGTCTTATATAATTTCTATAATTCTCATAGACTTATAAATACTGACAGTCTTATAATGGAATTCAACATTGAAAACTCATCTACAACACACCCAATAATATGAAGGAAATTCATGAACACAAGGTTAAAGAAAGAAGTCAGACATAAAAGACTATTCACTCTAATTTTGACACACACACACACACACACACACATATACATATACACATAAACATACTTGCTCATACACACACAGTACAAAAACAGTCAAAAAGAATCTATGCTTGTCAGAACAGTTGTTCCCAGAGAATGGGGGTGGCAATAATCAGGAAAAATGGTGAGGGGTTGAGCGCATCTATACATTTCTGCTTTTTAACCCTTGGTGTTGGTTATATAGGTCTATTTAGTTTGTAAAAATCAAGTATGTTTTTTTGTTTATGCTGTATTTCAATAAATCTTTAAGAGTTGATGTTTTTTACATATGGCCACAACAACCAACATTCAGAATGTTGTTGAAATAATCAGAAATAACTGTCTACTATTTTATACTTTGATGCAAATAACTAACACCTAGTTGTTTTAGAGGAGCACTGTTTTGACTGTCTTCTATGGGTAAAAATAACCCTGGGAATTCCCAAGGGCAAAGAGGAAGAGAGACCAGGCAGCGGTGGCGCACGCCTTTGATCCCAGCACTTGGGAGGCAGAGGCAGGTGGATTTTTGAGTTCCAGGCCAGCCTGGTTTACAGAGTGAGTTCCAGGACAGCCAGGGCTACACAGAGAAACCCTGTCTCGAAAACCCAAAAAAAAAAAAAAAAAAAAAAAAAAAAGAGGAAGAGGGAAGAAAAAAATAGGCTGATGCAGAGGGATCACCATGGTAGCATAGTTCTTTCCCTTCAGCCTGTGGTCAAAAGGCTTCCCTCTAGCACTGCTCTGCTACAAGGCCTGGCTGAGCAAGTCACTCAGGGTGGAGTCTGGATGACTCTTCCTCTCAGAGGAGACACCAGATCACCCATTTCCACACTCTGGAACACTCATTCTCGAGCACTTCAGAGTTCACTCACAGTTAGAATGGAAGCATCTCTGGTCACTTCCTTAACCCAGTTCAGGTCCTCCGATGTGACAAATGAAGTGTTCCTTAAGTTGATCCTCTCCATTGGCAGAAGCCGACCTTCAATCTACACAGGAAATAAAGTGCTGCTGACGTGGGGCCTGCTACAGTCATCAAGGAAACAATGGTCCCGCTGACTCCAACTTCTCAGCCACACACTGCACCTATTACATCCCCACACCTTTTTCTTTCTCTCTTTTATTTCCTTTTCTCTGTTTTTCTTTTCTTGCTGGCCTCTGATTTGCTGCTTGGTGAATGGAGGGTCAATGCAAAAACAGCCATCACACCGCCACACCACATGGTCTCTGCACTGTGGCTCAAGACTGACCAAAACGTAGTTGTCAGATTTGCCAGCAAGTGTATTTATCTGCTAGCATCACTGGCATCATTTTCTAATATTAAAAAAAAATCTGTGTATGTTAATATGTATGCAAGTATGTTTGTGTATACATGCTGCATATGTATGTGCTTGTGTGTATGTGTGTGTAGGTCAGTGGTTCATATCAGATGGTTTCTCTATAGCTGTCCACCTTATTCTTGAGGCAGGTTATCTTGCTGGCTGGTGGTCAGTGAGCAGTGGGAATCTGCCTGTCTATACACACCACCAGGCAGGATTCAGAATTAAATTCAGGTTTCTTGTACTTCAGGACATGATGGTCTAAGGTTTTGCCCCCAGGACCCATGTATAGAAGGAGAGCCCACTCCTGTGCATTGTCCTTCCACCCCCACACACTCACAATAAATAGAATATAATACACTGTTTTCAAGACAGGGTTTCTCTGTGTAGCCCTGGCTGTCCTGGAACTTAACTCTGGAGACCAGGCCTCAAACTCAGAAATCCTCCATTCAATCTTCTGGAATCCATAGCCACTATGGCTCAAGATCTTCAAACCAAGATCCAGATAAGGATCTCCAAGCCTCCAGATAAGGGTCACTGGTGAGCCTTCCAATTCCGGATTGTAGTTCATTCCAAATATTGTCAAGTTGACAACCAGGAATAGCCACTACAATCCACCCCTTGTCAACTTGACACAAATAATATCTCATGTTCACATGAAACAATAACAAGGTTGTAAATACGCCTAACATGATATAACTATCCCTCGTACAATCGCAAACGCATTAGTAAATTTACAATGGGCATTCATATTACTTTATAATCCTCGTTTCTGCAACTGGTTACGTGGCCTTAATTGGTATTTATAACTACCTTCCTCTACTACCCATTCTGTATTTCCTTCACCTTCAGCCAGCACCTCAGCAGGTCTTGGCTCTTTTCCTGGAGGATTGACCCATACCTTCATTCTCTGCCTCCTGAGTGCTACAACCGAAGGAGTTTGTCACCACTGCCTAGCACAAATTTTTTTTAAAACAATAAAAAAGGAAAGACCCAGAACTCTAAGAAAAATATAGGTTAGGCTCAATCTCTAGCACCACAGAAAAATAGGCTAAAAAAATTAAAACAGGGCTGGCAAAAATAAATGCTCAGCAGGAAAAGGCACTTGTCTGACTGAGTCTGATCCCCAAATACCACAAGGTGCTTCCTTTCCTTTCCCTTTCCTTTCCCTTTCCTTTCCCTTTCCCTTTTCCCTTTCCCTCTTTCTTTCCCTCTTTCCCTCTCCCTCTCCCCCTCTCTCCCTCCCCTCTCCTCTCCTTTCCCTTTCTCTCTCCTTCCCTCTCCCCTTCCCTCTGGCTGTCCTGGAAATCACTTTGTAGACCAGGCTGGCCTCGAACTCAGAACTCCACCTGCCTCTGCCTCCCAAGTGCTGGGATTAAAGGCATGAGCCATCACTGTCTGGCCACAAGATGGAAGGAGAGAACTGATCCTGCATATGCCTTCTGACCACCACACATGCACCGCAGCGTGTGCTATACACACACAGTAAATATATAAACAAACAAATAAATATAAATATAAGTAAATAAACAAGACATATAAAATAGATAAAAGAAAGACAAAAACATTAAAATCATATAAAAAGGAATCTGGAGGCTGGTCGAGGGTGGGGGTGGTACATCATTTTAATCCCAGCACTCAGGAGGCATAGGCAGGTGGATCTCACTGAGCTGGGGACCAGCCTAGTCTACATATCGACTTCCAGTCCAACTATGGCTACACAGTGAGACCCTGTTTCAAAATATGCAAACACCTTTGTGTTGGAAAATTAAATTGAGCACAGTTGTAAGTCAATGCTTTGCTTGCTTCCTATCTGAGCAGAAATTAGTAACTCTGATCTTTTGGAAATACAGAAGAAAAGTCTGCATATGATGCTAGCAGATTAAGTCAAGGGAGATTCGGATACCATGACTAACATGTAAAAAAAGATTAAGAATGAAGTCAAGGGCTCGGGCGCCCAGGCTGTTTCCTCACATGCTCATGTTTGTCCTCTGCACCTTTTAACAGTGATTTATTCGGAATATAACTATGATAGGAAAAAGAAGAAGAGTCAAAGGACTGGAGAGACAGCTCAGTGGCTGCTCTGTCAGAGCTCTGGGTTCAGTTTGCAGCACTCATATGATGGCTCATATCCATCTGCAACCCCAGCACTCTTCTAGCCTCTGCAAGCACCAGGCAGGAATGTAATGCCCATTCGTAAATGCACACAAAACGTGCACAGCACATGAAATAAACAAAAACAAAATGGAGAGCAGAGCCAAACTCCACAGTAAAACAAGAGGATGTCCTCATGTTTCACACAATGCCAGGCCTTACCCCACCCCACCCACCGCAGGTTCCAGTGCTCTGCCCCCCATGGGCCTCTGGTTTACCTTGTGGACATCTTTATGCAGACTGAGCCCCCAGCGGGTCAGCTCATTGCTGGCTGTCTCGTTTTGTGAAATTCTCTGCAGCAGGCATTCCAAAGCACCGTGGTGCTGCTTGGGGCTCAGGTTAATCTGCTGAGTCAAGTCCTAGACACATAAAACAAGATAGCAACTTCTAAGCATTATTCCCCCTAGCAGGAGACTAATGAAACCAGCGCTTTCCAATGTGTCTGTGAGCAATCTCATACTCAGTGAAATCCATGGAAAACGTCAAAAACAGCCAAGGACTTTTCTAAATATTTCTCAGAAATGTGAATGAGGTACATGGAGAAAAATTAATAATAAAATTAATAACTTTCAGCAGTTACTGAACCTCCTTTCTGGGTGTGGCGGTACACACCTTTAATACCAGGGCCTATGAAAGGGAGGTAGATTTCTAAGAGTTCAAGGTCAACCAGGGCTGTATAATGAGATCCTGTCTCAAAATAATTGATTTTTTTTTAAAGCTACTGGTTCTGCTCCATGACATCTGATTCTTTTTTCAAAACATATTTTGAATTAAAAATTCCTAAGAGAGTCTAAGAACAGGAACACGGGAACAAAGTGGGCTTGATTATACATATTTAAACTCTGGGGAAATACTGGAGGGGGGGCGGGGGGAGGATGGAGGGGGGGTGGGCTGGAGGACAAGTCACACGTTTACCCTAGGACAGTAAACCACATTCAGGCTCACACTTTTTCTTTCCACATTAGAAAGTCAATGCCACCTTAAGGCTACTTAACTAGCCACAGTATTGTCACATTATAGGCACTTTGAGGGATACTTAACAGATGTGTGTGTAAGGAATCTAAATCATGTAAGAGTTCTTTGTGCTTCTGAGACTCATGAACCATACAACGATAGGTGTATTGGTATAGATGTACAGACATCAAAAAGATCATAAGGGCATCAGGTTTTTGGCAGTTGTTGGGAAGGAAAACATGAAAGAAATATCTCGCAGAGCCTTTCTGCTTCCTTAGTTCTCTATAACGCTACTCAAAACAAAACCTTACATGGCATGTGGGTCTGAGGCAAACCAGAAAAATAAGGGGGCAGAGGACAGCTAAAGCACAGACCATGGGGGAAGGCAGCAGTGAAGGTCTGGCTGTATGCGGCCAGGGGCCTCTCAGAGCTCCCAGAACTGAGCTGATGGTGCTTCAGGACCCCAGAGCTTCACCTCTCATACAGACTCATGGTGCAGAGAAGCACTGCAGTAAGTTGGTGTTCTCAAGGAGTCTCACTTATGGCTCTGTAGCTAGTTAACCACTGTGCATCTATCTACTGGGAAGGATGAGGACAGGGCTGTTCTTTTTCACTTGGAATCCAGAGCCTACACTGTCCTAAGGCTGTCCAACGCTGTGACATGTAGCATCCTTTCTATGGTAAAGTATGTGATGACAGTCTACAGAAAGGAAAACTGGAGCCCAGAAGAAAAGGCTCACCCAGCAAGTCAGAGCTGCAACATACTTCTAGCTTAGGCTGCTATCCCAAAGGTGGTCACTTGAAGCAGGCATCTCCCCAAAACAGCAGCCCCCCCCCAAACAGCAAGACTCTAACCTTCATGGCCCTGAAGTCCTTCTTCATCTTCTCAGGGATCCCCGTCATGAAGGAGAGCTCGGGCAGCAGCAGGATCTCGCCCTTCAGCAACTTAGTCAAGAAAACAGAGAGAAAGTGAGTGATCCCAGGGCCCAGTCAAGATGGGTGAGGTCTGTAGTAATAAACCTGCCACTGAGAAACTTTTATGAAACCCCAAGAGAGAGGACAATAGGACAGGAAACACTGTGTGTATTCTGCCCTCCATGTTCTCTGTCACAAGGAGGGAGGCTCTCACAAGAAGAGAGAAAGACCTGCAACTAATGAGACAGAGGGGTGGGGGGCATCTCGAGGATATACCTGAGACCTGGGATAAGGGAGGCACCCAAGGATCAATGGGGTGACCTTAGCTGTGACTCACAGAATTGGGGATAGGAAACCTGAAGAGACCACCTCAAGTAGCCAGGCAGGAACCCTAGTGGAGCCATACCAACCTACCCACAAAACTTCCACCCAAAATGTATCCTGTTTACGAGAAATGCAGGGACAGGGGATGGAGCAGAGACTGAGGGAAAGGCCAAGAAGAGGTGCTGGCTAGAGACATGGCTCAGCAGTTAGAAACATGGTCGCTCTTTAAGAGAAATGGGGTTTGGCTCACAGAGCCCACATAATGGCTCAAAACCCAGTTTCAGGAGCTCAGACACTTTTTTCTGACCTTCGTGGGCACCAGGAACGCATATTGTAGATAGATATACATGCAAGCAAAGCATTCATATACATAAAATAAGAAATCTAAAGTTTTTTACTAAAAAAAGAGAGACCAAGTGTGGTATCAAGGCAATTCTCTGGGCCCTTCTCCTGCTAAATGTCTACACCTCTCTTTTGAATCTATAGATTTTTGTTTTTTAAGATTTATTTTTATTATTTTAATTGTGTGTGTGTTAGGGGGCAGGGAGGATGGTATATGCACATGAATGCAGTGCCCAGAGGCCAAAAGTGTCAGTCTCTAGAGCCCGGGTTATATGCAGTTGCAAGTCTCCTAATGTGGATGCTGGAAATCAAGCTCAGATCCTCAGGAAGAGCAGTCAGTGCTCTTAGCCACTGCGCAATCTTCCCAGCCCCCACAAACTTTTTTTTTTTTTTTTTTTTTTTTGAGGTGATGTCTCACTACTTAGCGCTGACTGGCCTGGAACTTGCTACATAGATTAGGCTAAGCTCGACCTCTGAGATCAACACGCCTCTGCCTCCTAAAGTACTAGGATTGTAGGCGTGTGCTTTCACATTCATGTCAGAGTTTTACTTTTTTTGTATATGTAAGAGTGTTTTACCTGCATGTATATATGTATCTGTTGTCCACAGAGGGCCAGAAAAGGCCCAAGCTCCCTTGGAACTGGAGGGACAGTTGTGAGCTGCCATGTGGGTGATGAGAATGGAACCCAGGTCCTTTGGAAGAGTAGCCAGTGTTCTTAACCACTCTACCATCTCCCCAGGCTCCAGAGTTTTTAATCTTTAGATACAAGGAACTCTCTTTATGTCTTTAACCCAAATTGTTCGTGGAGGTATTTATCTCCTCCTGGCAACTCTGAGTACAGGGAAAATACAACCATGCCCAATGTGTTCCAACACAGCACACTGTATAAGCGGATGAGCGCACACATAGCCAGGGCAGCAGTACGGAGGAGGACCGCTGGGAGGGTAGCCACTCACCATGCCATGGTTATTCTGTCTCTCACTGGGCCGGTGGATCAGCAGCGGCTGGTCATCTTCCTTGACTGTGATCCCATAGTTTTTGCTAAAGCAGGACAGAGCAAGAGAGTGTCACCACTCCTACAACAACCCCTCCAGCCCTCTTCAGTGCTACTGCAGCTTACAATTTGCACAGTCCCCTCACTGAGAATCCATCAGACACTAATCACAGTATATGTAAGTGGGAAATGCAGGCTACAGCTTTCTTGCTGATGGACAGAGAACAAAGGCTATATGTACAGCCCAGGAGAGAAGCTTGTGGAAAGTGCATCAAGCTAAAGGATTTAGAAATAAAAGTCTAATGATTAAAGATGAGAACTTCAATTCTCTCCCCAGACAAAACCAACAAGAAAAATACAACGGATACCCCCAAAATCACTTATGTAATAATTGCCAAAAGTACCAACACATACAGGCCAGACTCACAAATAAGCTCATGTGGTCTCAGATGTTTTTATTACCAGTTTACAGAGCTGTACAGTGTCAGGTACCTCATCCTTAACTGTACTCACTACCCAGAGCCTGGAGAGCACGTCCCACCCCTACCCTCAGACCAAGTGCAGTCTCTCATCTGTACCTGTAGTATTCCAGGAATGTGATTTCCTTCCCGTCCGACATGACAAAGCTGTCTTTAGGGGTCTTGTTCCAGTCCACATCATCGATTCGGTAGGTACGATTGTTGTAGCGCGTGATGACAATGCTGCCAACCAGAAGCTTGCTGCACTCGTCCTGGAAGTGCTCCTTGTTCTGCTGGTAGATAGCATGCCTTTGGGAAGAGGTAAGAGACTCTGGTTGGCATCCATACCCTCAGGCTCCTAAGAGAGGGACGGGGCTCCAGAAACTGAAGTAAGGACCCAAGGGTTGGATCTCATCTTTTACCCCTCATTAGCTATACTCATCTCATGAACCAATGATCGTTTTTTAGGATTTATTTTTATTACTTTAATTATGTTCAATGCGGTGTGTATGCCTGTATGCACACGTGAGTGCAAGTGCCCAAGGAGGCCAGAGGCATCGGGTCCCCCGGAGCTGGAGCTACAGGAGCTTGTGAGCTATCTGATGTGGGTGCTGGAACGCACGGCACTCGCACTCAGTTCATTTAAAAGAACAGGAAGTGTTCTTAACTGCTGTATCATCTCTCCAGTCAACCCCAACTCACTTCCTCTTTTTGAAACATGGTCTCAGTGACGTAGCCTTGACTGGTTTGGAGCTTACTATGAGACCAGGATGGACTTGAACTCACAGAGATCTGTCTACCTCTATCTACCTCAGGAGTCCTGTGATCAAAGGCCTGTGCCACCACACTCAACTCAACTGTTGTTTGTTTTTAACTGAGGTCTCCCAAAGGAAAGTCACTTGCATTGTTTTAAAAAAAAGATCCAGGCTAGCAAGAAAGCTCAGTGGTGTAGGGCACAGATTGGCCTTACAGTGGTGTAGGGCACAGATTGGCCTTACAGAGGACCTAGGTTAAAGTCCCAGCCCCATCTAGGGGTAGGGGTTCAAAACCATCTGTCACTCAAATTCCAGGGGACCTGACACCATCATCTGGCCTCAAGGCATTCAACATGGTGCACAGATATATACACAGGCAAAACACCCATACACATAAAATAAAATTTTAGAGATTTTAATTAAATTTTCATGACCTCCAAATACAACAGGGAAAAGTTTTGTAACATGTCCATAACTTCTCTTTTAAATCACAAATCAAACCACACGTGGGAGGCCTAAAGCAACATTACTGAATAGTTCCGAGAAAGGCCATCTGTATCTTATGATTCTGTAAGGCTGCTCTGGCTCACACAGAAGCCCTTCTTTGAGGATGTGCATATGGGGCAAAGGGATTTGTGGGTACCTCTGGTGAACTTTGAATTATTGTTGTAATAAGTTTCTTACATCAAACTAAAGTAGGGTGAGTGACTCTGTGAGTTTGAGGCCAGCATTGTCTACACAGTAAATTCCTGACCAGCCTGAACTACATAACAAGACCCTGTCTCAGCAAGAAAGAAAAAAGAGAGAGAGAGAGAAAAGGAAAGAAGGAAGAAAGGGAGGGAGGAAATGTGCTGGCTAGTCTCACGTCAACTCGAGACACAACTAGAGTTATCTACAAGGCAATTTCTTAATTAATGATTTATAGGAAAGAGCCCAACCCACTATGAGTGGGGCCATTCTTGGGTTAGTGGTCCTGGGTTCTATGAGAAAGCAGGCTGAGCAAGCCATGGGTAGCAAGACAGTAAACAGCACCCTCCACGGCCTCTGCATCAGCTCTGCCTCCAGACTCCTGCCCTGTGTGAGTTTCTGTCCAGTCTTTCTTTGATGGTAAATAGAGATGCTGACTGAAGAATAAACTGAATAAACCCTTTCCTCCTTAAGTTGCTTTTATGTTTCATCACAGAAATAGAAACCCTAACTAAGACAGGGAAGACAATTCATATGAAAGTATCTCAAATTATGTACTTGACAAGATATCTGTATCTAAAATACAAAAATTTTACAATTAAATAATATATTTTAGAGGCTGGAGAGATTGCTCAGCAGTTAAGTACACTGGCTGCTCTTGCAGAGGATTCAGGTTCAATCCCCACCATCCACATGGAAGATCACAGTTGTCTGTAAGTCCAGTTCTAGGATCTGACACCCTCATACAGACAGACAGACATGCAGGAAAAGCAACAATGCATGTGAAATAAAATAAATACTTTTAAAAATGCATTTTAAAAGTGGATCAAAGATCTAAATATTTCACAAAGATATTCAAATGGCTAAAAGGTGCAGAGAAAACTGCTCAGTATCATGAGTCATGAGAGAAATGCAATCGAAGCCACAGTTACTCATTTTACATGCAAAGGTGGTTATAATAGAAACAGATGCCAGCAAGTGAGGCTGCAGGTGAACTGGAGCCTTCACACACCTCTGTTGGGAACACGAGAAGTGCCAAGCTGTCCTTGGGTTAAGTAAAGGATAAAAATAGAGCTCACAGAAATGGCAATACACACACCAAAATCTATCTGGACATGAAGTGCACAGGCAAACAGTGAACACTACAAAGTATCCCTCAAACAGCTGAGTAATAAATATGGCAAGGTCAGCAAAGTGGCTTAGAAGAGAAGGGCTCTTGCTACCCAGCCTATCAACATGAGCTTGATCCCTGGGACTCACGAAAAGGTGGGAGAGAGAGCAAACTTCACAAAGTTGTCCTCTGACCCAAGCAGCAAACACATCCACACACACACACACACACACACACACACACACACACACACACAAATAAAACATTTTAATATCACTTTTAAAAAGAAAGAGAGAGTTCAGTGGTTAAGATCACTTGCTGCTTTTCCAGAGTACCAGAGATTAGCATCCATGGTTGACAGTGACATGGTTGACAATCTCCTGTACCTCCAGGTTCAGGGGACCTGGCATCTTCTTCTGACTTCCATTGGCACACATACACAGCATATACTTATACAAACATAGTAAAATAAAAATAAATATCTTTTAAAAGAAAAATATAGTATATCAATATGCTGGAGTATTGTTCCAATGCAAAAAGGAACTCTGTATCATGCATATAACCTGGATATATCTTGAAAGCATACCAAGACACAGAATATTATACAAAGGTTGTTTTTCATATGGAATGTTTGAAATAGTTAGAAAACAGATTGGTTAGGTAAAAGGATTACAAATTTGAGGCCAACATGAATAAGCCAGCAAGATCTTATCTTAAACAATGAAAAAAAATAGGAAGAGAGGAAGGGGTGGAACAACACACACACACACACACACACACACACACACACACAACCAGACTGATGGTTTCTCTAGGTCTGAGGGCAAAGAAGGAAACTAATGTCCAAGGGTATGGGCTTCGCTTCTCTCTGCAGGGATGAAAATGTCCTACAACTGACTGCAGTGATAATGTACAGCATACACCATGGATAAGCTAACAGCCACAGAACAGCACCCTCCAAATGAGTATATTTTAGTTTGTATCTCAATAAAGCTGTTTAATAAGGTCACACTGGGGTTAGCTAGATGGCTCAGTGGGTTAAGGCACTTGCTGCCAAATCCAAAGACTTGAGTTTGATTCCTGGATCTGGAAGGTGGAGGGAGAAAATCTACTCCTTCAAACTGTCCGCTAACCTTCACACATACACATATACATACACACAAATAAAGAGATGTGTGAAAAATCATATACAAGCAGGAATGTAGCTTAGTGTGGGGATGATAGCCTAACATGCATGAGGCCTTAAGTTCTGTCTCCACAGTCATAATAATAATAACAATAATAGACTAGACATATGCTTATTATCTCAGGTTGGGTTTTTTGTTTGTTGGCTTTTGGTTTTTCGAGACAGGGTTTCTCTGTGTAGCCCTGGCTATCCTGGAACTTAACTCTGTAGACCAGGCTGGCCTGGAACTCAGAAATCTGCCTGTCTCCGCCTCCCAAGTGCTGGGATTAAAGGCGTGCACCACCACTGTGCAGCTTATTTCAGGTTTTTGTGGGTCAGGAATTAAGGCAACTCTGACAAGGCTGCAGGCAAGGTTTTCAGCCCCGCTGCAGCCACCTCAAGGTTGAACCTAAACAAGATGTGTTACTAAGATCACTTAAGTGAGCCACTCTAAAGGCTGCCCCATAACATGGCCTCTGGCTTCCCTTAGGTGGGTGACCCAAGGGACAGTAAGAGAGCACACCCTAGACAGAAAGCAGTCTTCTCATACTCTACCTCCCACATATTTTATTCTTTGAGATGTGTGGGAGTCCAGCCCACACTCAAGCAGAGAGGACTGCAGAGTACCATTATCAGATGTAAGGAAGAGCCTCTCCTTGGCCAACTCTTAGCTGGGTTCTTCTTAACCAGGCTTCTCTCACCACCCACCACACTCACCCATTTCAGCAAGAATCCTACTGAGTCAGTCTAGCCAGAATTCCACACTTGATATTTGATTGCCTTCCAGATCTGATCAGCCTTCATTCCCGTCATCCCCCCAGGTGATCCTCTTCAGTCTCCTTGGCTACAATCCCTCCACATGCTGTGTCCCTGTTAGGAGCTCCCTTCTAGTCTCCCAACACTGCTAATGTTTTATAGATTTACACTGCCCAAGTGGACATGTTAAGTGTAAGCCTGTATGCAGGATTGCTTCAGCCCAGCTAGGAGTTTGGACCAGCCTAGGCAACATAGTGAACGGCCACCTAACACAGTGACCAGTCTTTAAGTCCATCCCTCCCACCATCACAGTGGTCCCCACCAATGGTCCTCACAAAGTCTACTTTACTATTCTAAACAGGTGTCCCAATTTATTCTTTAACATAGACTATAACTAGATAAACTATATAAAACTTTGAAAAAGACAAAATTTAAGGACAATTTTTAAAAAAATGATAATTGTAACATGGGCAGCTGATTTGTGAATACTAACAATATAAGCTAGAAGACAATGAAATATAGACAAACCATTAGAAGAATATATCTACCAATTACAAACTTTAGTTTAAAAAGCAGAATGATAGTTTTAGATAAACATCTAAACTGCCATCAGTAAATTCTAAACCAAATGGAATACTATACGTCAGGCAAGAAGAAAAGTATCCCAATGAGAATCCTAAAATGTACAGAAAGGAACAGAGAACTAGTATTTGAAGAGACGACAGAGAAACCTGCAGGAGATTGAGCAGTCAACATTCCATCCTAGGGAGTGAGGGGCCACGCTGACCAGAGGTTACACAAGTTAAAGCTGTTGATGGGGAGGGGCTCTCGAGGTCCTACCCCTCTGTGAGGACCCAATGACTCTGGGGGATTAGAAAGGATTTTCTTTAGTGGTACATGGCTCCTGGTAAATCAGCCTTCATCCATGCTCACATAACCCTGAACCTGCTGGGTCACAAAAAATATGCTCAACAAAATCTCACATAAGAGGGGAGAAGAGTGTGGTCAGAAAGAGGCAAGGAATAAACAGGAGTAGAAAGAAGAACGGGTGGTAGGGCAAACTAACCAAATACATCATATACACATATGAAATATCACAAAACCCCATTATCTGTTCTCAATCTATGCTAATAAGACAACAAGAAAGCGCCAGGTATAGTTGTGCAGACCTTTTCCCAGCACTTGCCAGGCAGAGGCAGGCAGATCTCTGTGAGTTCAAGGCCAGCCTGGTCTACAGAGGGAGGGCTACACAGAGAAAACTTCAAAAAAACAAAAACAACAAAAAGGGAAGTTTGTAGACCTTCTAAAGAGACAGGAAGCACAGTAAGAGAACACCTGACTACTCGGGAAACAGAACTTAGTATGGCTCTGCTCACAGAAAAGGGGGGCCACTGGAAAGCAGCACTGCCCTGATTCGGAGGGGAAAGACCTTCCTGCCTAGAGCACCACTCAATTTACGGTAACCCTGAGGCTCACAGTGTTTCTTCCTATGTACCTTTCTTCAAGGTGATAATGGAGGGCATGCCCTGCACCAGAGCAGGGGACAGCACAGGCGGTGTTAGCTCTGAGACTTAACAGGTGGCAGCATAGGGAAGGAGGCAGGCGTATCCCCCCAAGCCAAGCCAACCCCACCAGCATTTAGCAGACATTGAAGATGGTCCTGAACCCCACTGGGATAATCAGGACACCGGTTACTGTGAATGTAACAGCAACATGTAACACTGAGCCCACCAGAAAAACCTATTTGCTTGCCATCATTTAGAAGCATAGAAGTTATTCCTGTAATCAGAGGAAATCTACTATTTCTAAAGCCTGAGCAGCTCTGACCTCTAGGAAAATAACTTCTCTTTGGCAGTTTCCTGGAGTCTGTAAGTACACAAAAGGTCCAGAGGATGAAAGCGGCCATGACAGTAGAGGTTTTCCTGCTCTAGAGCTGGGTGGCTTTGTACTGCGGTCATATTAAGGGCTAGTGAAGATCCTAACATGAGTTCCAGGCTAGCCTGCAATACAGACAGATTAATAATACTGTCTCAAAAGTATAAAAACAAACAAACAAACACCCACCACCACCAGTCGCCTCAGTCTCTGTGTGGCATGATGGGATGATGCCTGACAAGACTCAAAGACAAGGCTCAGAAGAGCTAATTTGATTTCACTCACCCATGACCTATGAGCTCAGGAGAACAGTGCATGCCCAGTCAGATGCTCGCCTCAGCAGACTCCAGCAGAGGAGAGTCTCTCAGCTCTCTGCTTGGTTTTGTTTTCTGAGACAGGGTCTTGCACTGTAGCTCAGGCCGGCCTGGAACTCTATATAGCCTAGGCCAGGATTGAACTTGAGGTAGCCGTCTTGCCTCAGCCCTGGGGGAGTCATCATACCTGGATCCAGTTCTTTTAATACATTTTATAATTAACCCACCCACATAGACACACAGAGAACAGGGTCTAGCCTGGCCTCCAACTACCCACTTCTGACTTTGGAAGGCCATCATGATGTCAGAGGTGGCTGACCCTCTAGTCCCTTACATGACATCCAGCACAGAGTCGTTCCGAATGACCTTATGAGAGACATCAGCGAGCAGGAAGAGACCCCCGTCTGTCCTCCGGATACTAGCCGCATAGCCAGGCCAGATCTGCAATCTGAAGAGAGAGATGTTCCAAGAGCATCAGGGCCCCTATTTTATACAATGCTGACACTGCCCTTCCTTGATAATCATGAGGAAGGCTGGGGTGGGGGGGAACGGAACCAAATCGGTGTCAGTACAAACTTACTAGAAATATAAATAAACAAAAAGGTTTAGTTGATAAACTGTACTTATGACAATAAAATATTGTTGAAGTTATTGTCCTATGTTTAGTGGGCATAATAAAAGTTTCTTCCAGAACATTCAGAAGTGAAGGAGAAGAAAAACCCACCAACCTGTGTTGCTGCAGTACCATGGCACTTGTAGGGTCATAGAAGTTTCTCCCCACAAGCTTCATATCCAGAAGTTTCATTACCCTGAAATGAATGGCGGAGGTGAGCTCTCTTTCTCCTTCCAAGTGCTGGGTGGGCCACAGAGCTACACAGTCACCAGGCAAGCACTCACCCTCAAGCCGCATCCTAAGCCTAACAGAAAAGCTGTCAGAAAGCTCCTTCAGTCTTAGCTACGGTTTCCTCTGCAAGCCTGAAGTGCAGAAGAGCTTCTGATCTCTGCATAATGTAGCCTGTGTTTACGACAGTCTTGCTATAGGAGAGTTGAGCTAGAAAGGCATGCATCTGCAGTGTGTACACGTGACTCAAGGCCCCCTCAGGACCCAGCTCACTGGACCCAGGGCTATCTCCCAGCTTAATTATATTACTGACCACCATGAACTAAAGAGAATGCAGATGAACTAGTTTCCAACTTGTGAACAGCCCAGCAAGGGAACTGCGTTTGTTCCAGCAGCTCACTGTAGGTTCTAGTTCATCAAATGAGATAGTTTGGAATTAACTCTTGTATAAAATTGAGAGCCCCTCAAAAGGAGATAAACAACTATAAACTATGTATAATTTTTTAAAGTGTAGAAGCTATCTCTCACCAAATATCTCTGTACTCTGAGGAGTGCTTCACATGTTAATGTCTGTTTTGGCTGAGTGTGGTCATCATAATCCCAGCATTAGGGAAGCTGAAGCAAGAGGGTCAGGATGGGCGATCCTCAGCTACACATCAAGTTTGAGACTAGCCTGAGTTATACAAAATCCTGTCTCAAAAACAAACTCCGGTCTGAAAAATTCTTAATCGAATCCAAAAGACTCCATCTGCCTACTCAGCTACCCACACACCTAACTTCAGGAACCCACACCTGACCTGTCGAGTGAGAGGTAATTTTTGAATGAGCTGATACTAAGATCACTCATTATGTGCTTCCAAGCCCACCCACAGGCACACACTGTGTGTGGCACCACGCACACCTCCTGGGGAGCCTTATTCCCACCATGGCGAGTTACAGACACAGCCTGCAGCAGCTTCCTTACCGCCGGAAGACAACATTGTAGAAGGGGATGCACAGGTCAGAACACGGCTCCAGGATCTTTGTCAGCTGAATCTTGATACTGATCTCGGCATCGTCAGTTTTCCTCTGACTTTTTAACTCAACAACCTAAGAAATAAACATGTACAGTAACGAGAAATGACAACGCTACACAGCCTTAACCCTAACTCAGTTCTAGAGCCCAAAAGGTAGCTTCTACTTCCCCTCACTTCACAGCCTGTGCTGGCAAAATCAGTGTGATAATAAACAAACAAACAAAATAAATAAGATTCAAAGTTGAACACTGAAATCTTTAGTTTTGTTTTTAATTGACGTTATGTATATGTATCATGTATATACAGGTATATATATACCCAAGGAGGCCAGAGAGGGCTTTGGCTCCCTGGACCTGGAGAGGATGACCGGATCACCCAGTATGGGTGGTAGGAGATGAACTGGGCTCTCTGCAGGAGAATCGGGTGTTCTTTACTGCTGAGCCCTGACGTTGAAAATCTGAGTGATTTGTCAGAGACCCAATGCTTCCTACCAGTCCACTTCCTACCAGTCCATTTACGTATCAGAAACGTTACTTCATAAACGCAAGCTGGAGTGGGGCTGGGGGTTGATCCCTGCTGTGTTCTGCAGAAATCTGCCTTCTGTCAAGCAAACTGTCCAGAAAATGTGTACTTTGCCACTACTCAACCCCTCAGAGCACACCGGAGTTTCACCCACACCACACTCTCCACTGGGTCTCACTTGTTGAAGCTTAACAGGAAGATAAAGAATAGAGCCATCAAAAGCAGTGACGTTTCCAGTGACAGACTGGTGGTCCTTCAACATGCCAAACCTCATGCTTTTGCATTCCACACTGGGGCTGCAAAATAACAAAGGGGATTTTAGTTCAGTTTGACTCAAACAGCAATCTTTACCAAAGCTGCGCAGTAAGTTATGTGACTTCAAGAAGCATTTTTTGCCCAGTACAGGGGAATGCCAGGGCCAGGAAGCAGGAGTGGGTGGGTTGGAGAGGGTATAGGGGACTTTCGGAGAGGAAACTAGGAAAGGGGATAGTATTTGAAATGTAAATAAAGAAAATATCTAATAAAAAAAAAAGAAGCATTTTTTGTACCTGCACTCCACCTAGTGGTCATATTTATAATTACACAGCTAACTAAAGAATGTCTCAAGGATACCTGCTGGAGTAGAAACATTAGAAAATGTAACTAATCTACCAGGCTTAGAGTTTATGCGTGCAGTTCAGCTACATGAGAGGCTGAGGCACGGGGATCATCAGTTTAAAACCTCTATAAGCAACTGATAAAGATCTGGAGGGAAGGCAAAACAAAATAAAACAAACAAAAATCCATAATTCTAGACAGCTTGCTTTTACACATCATTTATATCCTTCTAGACTTCTAAGCAGAGGATCAGAACACCGTAAGGGGCCATATTGTATCTAAAACTTTACATGGCCATACACTCTTGCTATAAAAACACAAAATCATAGCATAGAATGGCACAAGTATGGCAAAGTTCAATACAATTTCACGGTTAAACAAGCTGTGAGCCAGGCCTGACCTTGGGCTGACTGTGGTCTGCCAACCCCTGCTCTCAATCTTCAGCGGCACACACTTTTAAAGTGTTCCCCCCACTTGTTTAAAGAATTCTTTTTGAGATTTATTTTTATGTCTATATGCATGTGACTATGTGCATCTGCAGAGGGTAGCAGATTCCCTGGAGCAGGAATTATATGGGTTGTGAACCACCTGATATGGATGCTGGACTGAACTCAGTCCTCTGCAAGAATAGCAAGCTTTTGTTGTTTTTTTAACCTCTAAACCATCTCTCCAGCCACTAAACTGCTTTTGTTTTGTTGTTGAGACAAAAGTCTCTTGTAGACCAAGCTGGCCTTGAACTCAAAGAGATCCACCTGCCTCTGACTTTCAAGTACTGGGATTAAAGTCACGAACCACAATATCCTGCCATAAGGTACTTTAAAAATGAGATTGTAATCATTTTCATTCATGGTGATTTAAACTTTATATTATTCACTGCAGCAAATTGGCAGCTTAACAAATTGTAACAGCTACCTAATTATCAATGATTGTTCTACCATATACACTAGGGCACAATCTTGTTCTGCAACTGTAAAGTGTGAATAAATCCAAGATTAAAAACAAGATCCAAGTGTGTTCAAGTATAGGAAGACGTAACAAAATTCAACTGGCATCCCTAATATTAAATATTCACATGGTAGCATTTCCCTCATATGCAGATTGAGTACATTTCATGCCAATGCTTAAATCCAAAGCATTCTGATCCTGGAGTATTTGCATATACATAATAAAATATCCTGTGCATGAGACCTAAGTATAAACATGAAATGCACTCACGTTTTGTGTATGCCCAGTCTAAAAGTAATTTTATATATATTTAAAAATTTTTTTTAGGCTTAGGGGTGTTTTGTTGTCATTGTCTTTTGAAAGAGGGTCTTTATTTAGTAGCCCTGGCTGGCTTCGAACTCACTGTGTGACCAGGTTAGCCTTGGCCTTGTGGCTATCAGCCTGCCTCTGCTTCCCGCATGCTAGGATTAAATTCCTGCACCACTACACCTGGCTTAGATTTGTTTTGTGTGTATGAATATTTTGCCTAACTGCATGTATATGTAGCTCATATGTGCCAGATGATCATGGAGGTCAGAATAACTATATGTATATGTAACACATATGTGCCTGATGACCATGGAAGTCAGAAGAGGGTACTGGACCCCTGTGGACTGGTGTTACCAATGTTTGTGAATCACCATGTGGGTGCTTGGAACACCTTGACCTTCTGCAAGAACAGCAAATGCTCTTAGCCACTGAGCCATTTCTCCAGCCCCTTACATAATACTTTTAACAAGTCTGTATATGAAAAGTTTCATGGTGTGTAATTTTCTACTTAGAGCTTCATGTCCACATTCAAAAATGTTTAGATTCTGGGGCATTTCAGATTTGGGGTTTTCAGACTGGGACAAACCCCACCTATGCACATTTAGAGCAACATTCTGGCATTCCCCTCCCTGTTCCTATTCCATGAGGAAGCAACAGAGCTACAGGCAACTCCTGTACCACATCAGGGTTTTCCATATTATCAGTATCTTCTCTATTACATCACCTTCACACCATGGCTTCAAAAGTCCAACTGGGCTAGGCTCAGTCAGTAAAATGCTTGAACCTGCCCTAGTTTGCTTTTTTTTTTTTTTTATAGCTATGATAACACACCACGACCAAAATCAAATTGAGGGAGGAGGTGTTTTATTCCCATGTACAACTCTCAGGTCACGTCCCATCACTAAGGAAATTTAGGGCAGGACTTAAAGCCAGGAAATTAGAGGCAGAAACTGAAGCAGAACCCATGCAAGAGTACTGATTACTGGCTTGCTTAGTTTGCTTCCTTTTTTCTTCATTTCTTCTCTCATATATTACATCTGGACAGCAGTTTCTCCTCCATCCCTCCCCCCCTTCCCCCCCATTCACTCTTCCATTTCCATTCAGAAAAAGAGCAGGCTTGCAGAGTAGTCAACCTAAACAGCATATCAAGCTGCAATAAGATTAGGCATTTTCCTGCATATTAAGGCTGGACAAAGCAACAACCCAGTAGGATAGCAAGGGTCCCAAAAGCAGATACAAGTGCCACAAACAGGAGTCCCACAAAAACAACAAGCTACACAACTGTAACACATACACGGAGGGCCTGGGTGAGCCCCATGCAGACTCTGATGTTTGAGCCTCAGTGAGCCTGAACCCAGATGTGTTGAGTCTCTGAGTTGTCTTGTGGTGTCCTTGACCCCTCAGGCCCCTGCAATCCTCCCTCCCCCTCTTCAGCAGGATTCCCTGAATTCCGCCCAGCGTTTGTCAGGAACTACCTACCCAGAGATGCCACTACCCGCAGTGGGCTGTGACCTCCCATGTCAGTCCATCAGAAATGCCCTCCAGACTTGCCTACAGGCAGTCTAATGAGGGCACTTCCTCAGCTGGGGTTCCTTGTCAAGTCGACATAAAATTAACCAGGATAACACTGTATCAACCCTCACAGTGGCTTACTTGTAATTCCAGTAACTAGGAGCTATATAGGCAGGTGGATCCTTGGCACTTGCTGACCTGTCAGCCTCACCTAAGCAGAGCCACGGGTCCTAGCGAGGGCCTGGTTTGTGTGTGTGTTTTTTTGTTTGTTTGTTTGTTTGTTTTGAAACAGGGTTTCTCTGTGTAGTCTTGGCTGTCCTGGAACTCACTCTGTAGACCAGGCTGGCCTCGAACTCAAGAGAGCCTGTTTAAGAAACAAGGTTGATAGCAGCTGAGAACACTGCCCAAGGCTGACCTCTGTGCCTGTGCATGCTCACACACAAACACCACTTAGATCTTATAAATCTCTAGCCCTACAAACCCACAGCTTCTTTATGGCCTAGTCAATGCAAGAAATCCTTCCTGCTTCATCAGACTACAGACTGTCCATAACAAAAGCATTCTTCCCTCTGACACACAGCCCTCCTCTCACAGTCCCTGCTAGGCCTGTTTCCTGGAATTCCATTGGTTGTCTTCACTGCCTCCTTCCCTTTCCATCAAATGTGAGTTGTGCTGTTTCCTTCTCCCTTGTAGGAAACTGGAGGTGGTGGTTGCTGCTGCTGCTGCTGTTTTGGAGAAAGGAATTCTCTGTGTTACAGCCCTGACTGTCCTGTATTTGCTTTGTAGACTAAACTGGAACCACAGAGATCCACCTGCCTCTGCCTCCTGCGTGCTGGGATTAAAGGCCTGCACCAGCACTGCCTGGCTCCCTAGTAGGAAATCTTGCTGCCTTCTTTATCATCCTTCTTTGCAGATTTTGAAATGAGTGGTAGGTTCACTGGCTGTTTCTTATGGCCTATGTTCTTCCTGGTTCCTTTAATCTTAGGCATTTTCTCTGTAACTCCAAGAGTCCACAGAAAACTATCAAGAGTACACTGAAAGCAAATCAAATTCATTTTTTCTCGTTTTTCTTGTTTGTCTAAATCAATCATGTTGGCCACATCCAGATGGATCCTTTCTTGGGTTGTTACAATGCTTCTGGGTCCTTTCCTCCCAACCATCATTTCTTCTCTTTTTCCATTCCATTTTTTCCACATTTAGTATCTGTTCTTCCAAAATGCACATTTCTTAGTAGAGCCATTTTAGAGAAGAATCTGGTGGCTCTTGAGCAAACTGAAAACAAATCTGAGGCAGTGTCTTAGTTGGTAACTTCTTTCCTTGTAAGCACAAGCGTTCAACCCCATAACCCATGTAAATACACAGGGCATGATGGGTGCACACCATGTGTGTGTACAGGTCCTGTGGAGGCCAGACAGGGTGTCTGGTACACTGGGACTGGAGTTCTAGATGGTTGTGAGCCACTGTGTAGGTGTTAGAAATTGAACCCACATCCTCTAGAAGAGCAGCCAGTGTGCTTAACCACTCACCCATCTCTCAGGCCTGCATGGCATGTGCTTGTAGTCTCATGGTCAGCAGGATCTCTGGGGTCTGCTAGCCATAAACTCTGGCCTAATTGGTGAAGTTCAGGCCAATGAAAGACCTTTTTTAAGAGAAGTAAATGGCCTTCCTGAAGATGACACCTGAGGTTGTTTTCTGGACTTTATATGTGTGCACATATGGAGATATATATATAAATATATATATATATATACATGTATGTATATGTGTATTTATATATATATATTTAAAAATATGTATAACCCAGTAATTCTACTTATGGATATAGACCTAAAAGATCTACAATTGATTATTTCTAAGAAACATATACACACATACCTAGATTTGCTTTACAAACTAACGACAGCTAAGACACATTTATCAGCAGGTGGATACAGAAAGTGTGAAACACAACAGAATGAATTCCATGCTGTATCCTTTATTATTCCTCTGAAAGTTCTATGCATGTATATAATGAATTTAGTAGTTCTCACGGCAGGACCATCCCTCATGGCCTGCCCCTCTCCAGCACAGTGGTTCTTCCTCTAAGACACTCCCTCCTGCACTCGGGTGGAGACCCCCTGCTCCACCAGGGCATTGCGGGGAAAGGAATGGGAAACCTAGTGCAGAGGAAACACTCTAAATCTTGAAGAGTAACCCTAGCAAGGATTCCTACTTATGGAGAATATAGAGCCTGAACCATCCACCTTCTGTCACCTGGAAAGGCTACAGGTAGTGGAACTCAGATACCAACCCAGCCACAAAACCTTCAACCTACAATCTATTCTGCCTGCAAGATGTACTGGGGCAGCTGGTGGCACTGGTGGCACAGAACTTGTAGGAGTGTCCAACCAATGACTGGTCTAACTTGAGTCCCACACAAAAGACGGAGCCCATGCCTGACACTGTCTGGATTAGCAGGAACCAGAGGCTAGAGAGCCCAAAGACTTAGGATAGAATCAAACATGGCTGGCCAATAAATAACCTAATTAATTAATTAAATTATTTCTAATAATAGTAGGCTATACTCATAGATCAGTGCATAATCCAGTCATCATCAGAGAGGCTGCCTCCAGCAGCTGACGGAAGCAAATACATAGACCCACAACCAAACATTAGGCAGAGAGACAATCTAAATCGGAGGTCTCCATTGGGCCCTTCCCTGAGAGCTCTGGGTACCCTGCAGAAGAGGGTGACGAGTTGTGGGAACCAAAGGTATCTAGGACACCAGAGAGCAGAGTCCTCAGAATCGACTAAGCAGGACAGCTGGGAATTCAGAGAGGCTGGAACAGCAATAGTAGAGCCTGTATGGGTCTGTGCTAGGTTCTCTGCATATCTGTTGTCCTTGTTGGCTTTGGAGGTTTTGTGGACTAACAATGTGAGTGAAGGTGTCTCTGACTCCTTTGCCTGCTCTCTGGACCCTTCTCTTTCTACTGGGTTGCTTTGCCTAGCATTGATGCGAGGGTTTTGTGCCTAGTCTTGCTGTATTTTATTGGGTCATGTTCATGTCCTTGGGAGGCCTGCTCTTTTCCTGGGAAAGGCAGAGAGGGCAGTGCATCTGGGGGAGAGGAAAAGTCGTGGTTGGGATGTATTGTATCAGAGAAGAATATATTTTTAAAAATTGTATAAATGCTTAAAAAGCATCACAATAAAAAAAACCAAACAAAAGCCAGTAAGGGTTTCCTTCTTATTTTAAAAAGAAGTTCCCCTGTCTACTTTCATGGAAAATTTTTAAACTTTAAAATTTTTTATTATGTGTTCTGTCCATATATATCTATGTACCATGTATGTATCTGGTGCCCATAGAAGCCAGAAGAGTATGAGATCCCTTGACTAGAGCTACAGATAGTTGTGAGCCACCTGACATATGCTGAGAATTGAACCCTGGTCCTCTGGAAGAGCAGCCAGTGCTTGTAACTTTGGAGCACAGCTCTAGGCCCCAACTGTCATGTCCTTGTGTATGGCCCACTGAGTTTCATGGGATTGTTTGCATGATGTTATTTACTGGAATATGGGCAACTTTTCAATGACTACACCAGTGAAGAAAATTATACCACTTTTTCCAATGACCATCAACTACCAGTGTCTCATAGGGCCTCTTATCAGCCCTTCCTCCTCCATGATAAAGTGTTACCAGGCCAACTTTGTGTTGTTATGCAAGATGACCACCCTGCAATGAATTCATGAACACAATGGCCATGCCATGTTTAGAAGTTCTTTAAGCAACACACTTCTCTATCCATGGGCTCTTACATTCTCTCCATCCCCTCTTCCATGTTGTTACTTGATGCATGGTAGGAGTGATAAAATTATCTTGTTAGAACTGAGCATTTCACTATCATTTAATTCTTAACACTCTGACCAGTTATCGGAGTATATCAAATATACATATACACACACACATCTATACATGCATACATACATACAAACACACGTATATGAGACAAGATCTCACTCTAGCCAGGAATTTACTATGTAGCCAGACTGGCCTTGAATGAGTAATAATTCTGCTTTGGCTTCTGTACTGGTTAGTTTTATGTCACCTTGACACAAGTTAGATTCATCACAGAGGAAGGAGCCTCAGTTAAGGAAATGCTTCCATGAGATCCAGCGGTAAGGCATTTTCTCAATTAGTGATCAATGGGGGAGAGCCTAGCCCACAGTGGATGGGGCCCATCCCTGGACTGGTGGTCCTGGGTTCTATAAGAAAGCAGGCTGAGCAAGCCATGGAAGTGAGCCAGTAAGCAGCACCCCTGTGTGACCTCTGCATCAGTCCTGCCTCCATGTTCCTGCTAAGTTTGAGTTCCTGTCCTGACCTCCTTCAATAATGAACAACAATATGGATGTGTAAATCATCCTTTTCTCTCCAACATGCTTTTGGTCATGGTGTTTCATCTCAGCAATAGGAATACTAACACAGCCTCAAGTTCTTGGATTACAGGATGTGTCAATATCTCATTTTTGCAGTTGTAAAAATGACTCTGTCATTTGCTAAATGGGTGAGCCTACAGGACATTATCCTATGTGAAATAAGCCAGTGGTCAAGAACATGTTCTTAGGTGGTACAAGGCTTTAAAACCAGCACTCATAAGGCAGAGGCAAACAGATCTCTGAGTTCAAGGCCAGTCTGGTCTATAGCCAGGACTACCCTGACTTGAAAAAACAAAACAAACAAACAAACAACAAAGAACATGTACTGTTCTTGTAGAGGACTTGAGCTCTGTTCCCAGAACCTATGTCTACAGCTGCCTCTAACTCCAGTTCCAAGTGGATCTGACATCTCTGACCTCTTTGTATACCTCTGTGCACATACCCACACAGAGACACATAAATACACATAATTTAAAATCTTTGTTAAAGCTCTCACTTACAGGTGGAATACAAAAACAAGCATACAGAGTAGGGTAATGCTGGTAAGAGATGAGGAATGGGGGCTGCCTGTCAAGACAGCAGTGCTCTGTTGGGAGAGTGAGCCTCAGTGAGTATACCACAGCACATCAGAGCATATGACTGTAAGTTAGGATGTGTTGCTAAAGGGACTCTTACATGTTCTCACAAGTAGGTGATGTGTTAGATATGTCAGTTAATGTCACAGTGTGTACACAAAGGAAAACATGTTCTCTTCCAAGGTTATAATAACTGTAAGAAAAATGCAGGTTTCTTTTCTTTTCTTTTTTTTTCTTTTTTTTTTTTTTTCGAGACAAGGTTTCTCTTTGTAGCCCTGGCTGTCCTGGAACTCACTTTGTAGACCAGGCTGGCCTCGAACTCAGAAATCCACCTGCCTCTGCCTCCTGAGTGCTGGGATTAAAGGCATGCACCACCACGCCAGGCAAGATGCAGGTTTCTATCGTTGCATTTCAAAACATTTGTTTTTCATGCTTCTAGCCAATAACCTCTAGTCCAGGCTTTCCTATGATCTTACAAAAGCAAACAAACAAAAACCAAAAACCAAAAAAAACCCATAAACTCCTATGAACCTTAACACTTCAAAAGTAGGAAAAATCCTAAAATGTTGGTATAAAATTAAAGTTCTTTCCTTTGATTTCAAGCTGAGTTTAATTTGTAAGGTTTATTGTTTTTACTTTTAATCATTTGTATGTGTATGTGTCTATGTTCAGGTGTGATGTTAGGTCCACCTGGAGCTGAACTTACAGGTGGCTGTGAGCTATCCCAGAAGGGTGCTGGGAACCAGGCTCAGGTCCTCTGCAAGAGCAGCATATGCTTTTAAGCACTGAGCCATGACTCTATCCCCACACCATTGAGTTTAATCCTGGACTGTTGCTGGAGAGACACTAATGTCCATTATGATAATATATGTACAGGAAGGCCCAGGATTCTGAGTTATGGATCTTATACAAGTGGTAGTTTATTTAATAAAAGGAATAAAAAAATTACAAGGATGAGCCAAGCAGTGATGGAAGGGTGCTGGGTGCTGCTTGGTAGTGGCACTTGCCCAGCATGTGTGCAACCCTGGGCTCAGGCATCGGCACAGCCACAACAACAGAAAGGCCATGGGGAGAGCCATGCAAGCCATAGGCCCTGAGATTACAGCCCATTACCTCCACATTAAACCCGTTTCTAGCTTCATACCACAAGCCTGAATCTATCAAATCCAAACCTGAATTAGGAAAGAGCCAAAGCACACATGAATACTGTGGACTTCCCCCCAGAACCGGAGTCCAGCCTACAGGAGAACAGTCAGGAGTAGCTCACAGTAGTACTGAGTTATCTAGACCATCCCTATCCTCTGGCAAGTGCACAAGGGAACAAAACAGCTGTACACACCTGAAAGTCACATGGTACTGATAAACTGCTTCGTTATGACACTGGATTTTGATGAGGTTCAGTCCCAAAGACTGAGGAGTTCCTTTTGATCCTTGCTTGACCAAAAGCTCTCTGGGGGAAAAAAAAGGAAAGAAAAAGAGAAAGAAAAAGTGGGGGGGAGAACAAGCCAGGCATGATAATATACAACTTAGTTCTACCTACTCTAGATGCTAAGGTAGAAGATCCCTTGAGCCCAGGAGTTCAAGGCCACCTGGGACTACATAAAAACAAAACAAAACATATCATATATCCCAAAAACCAGCTAAGCAGCTCCATCAACTGGAAAATTTTTGTTACAGATACACAAGATATCTAGGAGTCAAGATATACCAACACAGCCACATCTAATCACACAGCAAAGTCATCCGGGCTGCCCTACAGTGGCACTATAATAAACAAGGCCAGCTACTTAAGAACAAAGGATTTGTCCATAGAGTGAGATGAGGTGTCATTGATACTCCTTCTAGGTGACTTCCTTATCTTCAACATGACAGAGATCTGTCACTCTCACATGGAAGGAAGTGACAAGGTGCGAGTCTGCTTACTGGGGACACCCAACTGTTTATAGTCACTGTTAAGCCTACTGCACTTCTTCAGGAATCTCTTCATCTATCTCCCCTCTATCAAAAGGCAAAACACTCCGGCCCCTAACACCCCAGAACAATATGGACTCAGAACAATATCCACATTTCTATCCAGCAGCCCAAGAGCAGGCTGCAGGGAACCCCTTCCTTGCCATCCCTCCTTCAGACCAGGTGATCTTAACTCACTTTTCCTTTCGTTCCATAGTCAGGACCGGAGGGGGATCGGCAGAGTGCAGTGAAGTTGGAGACAGAGCTGGAGGCTGTGGCAGCCGTGGGGGATCCCGAGCTGTGAGGCCAAAGGCACTGGGAGGTTTGTCCATTCCTCTGCCTATACTACTGGCTGCTCGTCCCAGTGGTAACAGAGAGACCTCAGAACTACCTCTTCCCAGCATTCTGAAATGAGAAAGAGGGAAATCCAAGCTTTTCTAGTCTGTACCACATCTAGACTATCCCCTCAAGTGCATCATTCCTTTTATTTTTAAAAATTAAATGTGAAATTTATTAATGAATATGATTAGGTGGGGTGCAGGACAACGCAGAGAAGCCCCCAGGAGTGCAGGGCCCACCTCTTGTTCAGGGGATCATTACTGGAGTATATGTGACCCCACAGCTAGCCATGATGGGCCCTTTCTCAGCTACCATGTCTTCAAATTCATCTGCATCAAACTTAGTGAAGCATGGGTCTTCTTTGAGGTATGGATCTGCTGGCACCAGAAATCTTGAACTTGGCTCTACACAGGACCTCAATGAAATGTTCCTCATTCTGCAGTTTGATGAAGATGAACATGATGACCTGGCCAGTGTGAACCCTGGCTATAGCCCTGGGGCTTCCCAAGGGAACCACACATACCTATCTGGAGCCTAGACTGGAGATAGCACTAAGCTCAGAGACATGAAAGCTTCTGCAATATCGTTTCCAAGGTCTCCTAGGACAACCATGTTGGCAACAGGGTACATGCACTTCCAAGGAGGCTCCTGTGTGCAGCTATGTCCCACCATTCTTTTCTTGAAGGGGATGCCCAAAGGAGCCCAAGCTCAGCCTTAGGATTCTCTTAAAATAATGACCCATTCACTAGCCCTCTCAATATGTCCTCTCAGAGCTGCCTTCCTAGTCAGAACTGAGGGGAATGTGACTCCTATCTACTATCAGGGGACCTCGTAACGAGGTCAGTGGAGCTCTGAGGTGTACAGTGGGAACTACTCTCCCTTCCCAATGACAGCCTGGATGAGCAGCACCCTGTAACCATTCCCGGTAACCACCGCCGTGGATGCCTGTCTAAGGAACACTCATTGGGAAAACACCTGTCTCAGAGCCTCTCTTTGCATCTGACACTTGAGGTTACAGGACAAAGTGACTTTACCCACCTACTCCAACCAACAGAAGCCTCTGCCAGTTTGCTGTCCCCAGCTGCCAGCACCGAAGGATCAGGCAAAGAGGAACGGGGTTCTTCTCTGTCCTTGCGGACCATGTTAGCAGACAAGCCTCGACCTAGAACTCCTCTGCCTGCAAGAGTCAAACCTCAGCAGTTACTGTGAGCTGACCATATTGCACAGTTAGGTTTCTGAAGACCATTGGACACAGGAACCAAGCAACCACACATTCCTCCATATTTCCAGTTGAAGTCTACATACCTAAAGGAGGCACTTCTCGTTTTGAAGGAGGCCGGAATGCTGTGTCAAGACCCATGCCACGGAACATGGACACCAAACCTACAGAATCCTAGGGAAAGGTAATTAATTACTAAGGTTATCCTAGGAAACGGATTAGAATCTAGAGATAATGGCTTTGTAAATGAAAACTCACCTTCTCCAAATCCTACCCATGTTATAAGAATAAGAGCTATCAGCTGGTGAGACCATTCTGCACTGATGGGAGAAACTGCTAAGGCCTGTTGCCAAACCTGAGAACCCGAGTTTGATCCCCGGGACCCACAGAGTGGAAGGAAAGAACCATTTCTACAAGTTGTCTCCTGATCTCCACATACACGCTGTAGCATGTGTACACACACACACACACACACACACACGTATATACAAAACAAATGCAAAGGTAGTATTTTTCAAAATGGATAAAATATTTCATAATTTTTTTTCAATACATAATACCACATCTTATTATTCTTTAAAGTAAATGTAGTTGAGCTAAAATTTACATGGATGGAGAGATGGCTCTGCAGTTACGTGTACTGGCTGCTCTTTCAGAAGATCCAGGTTCAATTCCCAGTGCCCACACGGCAGCAGGGGATCCAATGCCCTCTTCTGCCCGCTCTGACCCCAATCATGTGTGTGGTGCACAGAATTACACACAGACAAAGCACTCACACACATAAGATAATAAATACACTCTCGTTCTTTCCCGCTTCTCTGTGTGCTTGCCTTTTCTCTTCACTCTCCTTCTCCTCCTCCCTTTCCCCATGGCAACGTCCTTGGCCTATGTCCTTGGGGCCAGTGAACTTGCCCACCCAAGAACAGCTTCCCAATAAACTTGATATTAATATAGTCTGAAAAAAAAACATTAAAAAGGTCTATAAATTTGGCTAGGCTTGGCGGCATACAACCATGGCACTCAGGAGGCAGAGGCAGGTGGATTTCTGTGTGTTTCAAGCCAGTCTGGACTGCACAGTGAGTTCATAGGACAGCCAAGGCTATATAGAGAAAGCCTGTCTCAACAACAACAAATAATAATAAACAAAAAAATTTATCAATTGATACATAGCATAATACCAAAAAATAGTTGTGTTTTTCCAGGTTTTAATTTTTATTTAAAATAAGGTCTCACTATGCAGCTCTGGCTTACCTGGAACTTACTATGTAGACCAGGCTGGCCTCAGACTCACAGAAATCCACTTGCCTCTGCCTCATTAGTGCTGGAATTAAAGGTGTGCTCCATCTTACCCAGTAAATTATATTTACTTTTTAAAAAAAGATTTATTTATGTATTACATGTAAGTACACTGTAGCTGTCTTAAGACACTCCAGAAAAGGGTATCAGATCTCATTATGGATGGTTGTGAGCCACTGTACTGGCTAGTTTTGTGTCAACTTGACACAGCTGGAGTTATCACAGAGAAAGGAGCTTCAGTTGAGGAAATGCCTCCATGAGATCCAACTATAAGGCATTTTCTCAATTAGTGATCAAGGGGGAAAGGCCCCTTGTGGGTGGGACCATCTCTGGGCTGGTAGTCTTGGGTTCTATAAGAGAGCAGGCTGAGCAAGCCAGGGGAGGCAAGCCAGTAAAGAACATCCCTCCATGGCCTCTGCATCAGGCTCCTGCTTTCTGACCTGCTTGAGTTCCAGTCCTGACTTCCTTGGTGATGAACAGCAGTATGGAAGTGTAAGCTGAATAAACCCTTTCCTCCCCAACTTGCTTCTTGGTCATGATGTTTGTGCAGGAATAGAAACCCTGACTAAGACAGCCACCATGTGGTTGTTGGGATTTGAACTCAGGACCTTTGGAAGAGCAGTCAGTACTCTTAACTGCTGAGCCATCTCTCCAGCCCCAAGTTATATTTTCCAAAAGATTTATTTTTATCTTATATGTATGACTTTGTTTGCCTGCATATGTGTGTGTGTGTGTGTGTGTGTGTGTGTGTACGTGTGGAGGGGGGTGTAGTGTGTGCTGGTTGGTCCCTATAAAGATCAGAAGAAGGCATCAGATCCCCTGGCACTGAAGGTGTAGACTGCTATAAAACTAACATGTGCTTTTAATTGATAAGCCATCTATCAGTTTCCAGTTTTTGTTTGTTTTGTTGGTTGATTTTATTATTAATTTTAAATTTAATTTTAAAAACTATTTTAAAAACTATTTTCTATCTTTGTTTGTGCATTCGTGTGACTGGGAGCATATGTGTCACGGAATGCTTGGAGGACAACCTTGAGACACCTTCAAGACTAGTTTCTGGTTGCTTGTTAGCTGGTGCATACACCAGGTTAGCTCGCCTGCGAGCATCTGTGGATTCACCCACCTCCACTTCCTAGATCCCAACAGGAATGATGGGATTACAGACATGGGTTGCAGATGCGGACCACTGCGCCCAGCTTTTACACGGCTGCTGGACATTCAAGCTCAGGTCCTTATGTTCACACAGCAAGCACTTTCCCAGCTGAGCCTTCTCCCCAGCACTTTTCAAAGTTTACTCAGCTACCCATATAGCCAAGGTAAAAGGGAACGGGAACACTGGCTAACAGATTTTACAGGAAAAAAAAAAAAAGATCATTTAAGGATATAAGAAGTTTAGGGTTTTGTCTTTTTACTTTTTTTTTTTTAACAGGCTGGTCTCAAACTTGCTATAGTCAAAGGTGAATAGTGAACTTGATTCTCCTGTCTCTACTTCCATAGCTCTAGGATTTCATATCTGTGCATCCACATCTGGTTTAACTGGTGCTGCGAATCAAATCCCAGGTTCTGTGCATGTCAGGGAGGTGCTCCACCAACTGAGTTACATCCTTGGTCCCATCTTGTGGGGTTTTTTGTTGTTTTTTTTGTTTGTTTTTTATTCTTAAACACGATCCCATGAGCCCTATCGCTGTACTGCTGTGGTAGTCCTGAAAGCTGGCTGTTGTGCCAGTTAGAACTGCTAGGCAAATAAAAGCTACATACAGACAAAAAGCATTTCATCTGACTAAACATACAACAGTGCTCTCTGTTGTTGTCAGTACTACAGAGCCAACCCGAGAAGAAGCTGAACACTCAGAAGCAGCGACTTGTGCTTGTATTTAAACCCTTCAACTATACATGCAAGGATGGCAAACTCGACAACTTCTGCTTGTGTTTAAACCCTTCAACTATACATGCAAGGATGGCAAACTCGACAACTTCTGCTTGTGTTTAAACCCTTCAACTATACATGCAAGGATGGCAAACTTGACAACTTCTGCTTGTGTTTAAACCCTTCAACTATACATGCAAGGATGGCAAACTCGACAACTTCTGCTTGTGTTTAAACCCTTCAACTATACATGCAAGGATGGCAAACTCGACAACTTCTGCTTGTGTTTAAACACTTTAACTATGCATTCAAGGATGGCAAACTGAAGAAATGATGGGGTGGAGGACTGAAGCTCGAAGCCAACCTTAAAACCGCCCCAAGTCCATCTAGTGTTTACTTTGAGGCACTTTCTCTAGGTCTTGAGTTGCGCGACCACAAAATGCAATTACTTGTCAACACAAACCAAAGATTAAAAATAACAGCCCTTGATTATACAGCTAGCCTTCTAGCTCCTAAGCCCTCTGAGTGGCCTTACCTTTTGTACTGGCTGGAGTGGTGGGCTGGAGTCTTCTGGTTTTCTAAACACAAGGCCTCTGCCTGCAGGTCCTGCCCTACCCCAAGCTGGTTCCAAAGGTCTAGGAGCTTGAGGCCAACAGCCTGGCATCCGCACACACTGAGATGGGTGGACTGGGGTGGGCCCCCTGAACAACGGCCTGACAGGATCCATTGAGAGGCTGTAGAAACGACTGTTGGTTCTGTTCCAATTCCTTATCTGCCAGAATTTTCAAAGGATTAAAAATTCACCATCTACTGTAAATAGAATCTTTTCTGATGGGAGTTGAGAGATGCATTAATCTTTGGCTATAACACTTCATCAGGAGTCAGTTTAAAACTACGTCCATTAAGCAGAATAACAGTCATAAAGTCTACCCTAGGGCCTAGGACCTGTCTTGTCACATGTTCCTGGCCTGTCTAGTCACAGCTTCTTTCATCTTGTGCAATGGGACTTACACACAATCAAAAAGTGACTACTGATTACTGCTCACACCACACCACCTCCCAGCATGGACAGGGTAGGTGGGCATGAAGTCCCACCCTCTGCCAAGGAGCTATTGGCAACTGATAGCAGAAGAAGGGGAGTCATTTCTCTTTACCAACTGACCATGCTCCAGGGAAAGGCCATGTGTCCAGGAGTGTATGGGAAGCACATACTTGTTGATAGGTGTTACTGGGTGGCAACACCACACAATAATCTCTGAATTCAAGGAAAGCCTGGTCTACAGAGAGAATTCTTTTTTTTTAAGATATATTTATTTATTATATGTAAATACACTGTAGCTGTCTTCAGACACCCCAGAAGAGGGTGTCAGATCTCATTACAGATGGTTGTGAGCCACCATGTGGTTGCTGGGATTTGAATTTCAGACATTCGAAAGAGCAGTCAGTGCTCTTAGGTGCTGATCCATCTCTCCAGTTTTTTTCTTTAGAAGCAGGCCAGAATCTCGCTATGGAGCCCTACCTGGCCCTGAATGCTTGACAATCCTCCTGCCTCAGGCTCCCAAGTTCTGGGAAAACAGGCATGTACCACCATACCTGTCTTATTTTTGAGAAAGCATCTTGCTGCATAGCACAGGCAGGCCTTGAACTTGCCATCTTCCTGTGTGCTGGAATTACAGAAATAAGCTCCTGTGTGCCATGAAGGCTCCAATTTGAGCTAAGAACCTCCCACTAGCCAAAGCACCTTTAGCTGCTCTACCTAAATGACCTCTCAGGGAACTGTCCATCAACTAACCACCTAGTGTCAAAAGGAACAATTTTTTACATATAGGGATGACTTCTGTTGTAGTTAATACCTCCATACCACAAAATTATTCTGTCAACAAATACGTTTGGGTTTTAGTTTTTCTTCTATATCAGTTTTTTTTCTCTGTCATCTATAACTGCATTCAACTTATTGGATTTAGTTGCTTTTCTGAATCTTTTCCAGTTTTTTATTGGGGGGGGGGTGGAGTTTTTGTTTTATTTTAAAACACCAACAGGCCTGAGGTCTCCAGGGTTCAAAGTTGTTGATTTGAGTCTATACTACTTGCTGGCTTTCATGGGGTCCATTGAATTCCTTCCCTCCTCTGCTAACTTAGGGAGGAGTTGCTGAGCCTACCTCAAGTCTAAGAACCATCAAGGCCTCTTCAAAATCGTTTAATAACTCATGGCCTTCAAGTCTCAACTCTGTAAAAGAGTTCTTTTATTGCCCTGACCCTGTTCCTGGTTCCTCAAGAATCTTTTTTTCTTTCTTCCTTTTTCCCTCTTATCCTGGGGAGCAGATCCAAGGCCTTATGTATGTTAAGCATGCATTAGACCTCTGAGCTACACTCCAATCCCAGGAATCTCTTCTGAGCTTTTGAAAACCCGCCAGCATTATTAGCTAGAGAAATCCAGCCTCGCATAGAAAGACGACAGATACTCAACCCCTCAATTGCTAAAAGTCCTCCTCAATCTTTTTTTTTTTTTTTTTTACCAGCTTCCCAAATACCAAAAAAATTATGCTTCCGAAATCTCTTGATGTCGATTCCGCACGCAGAGCAATCGAGTTGCCCCGTGTGTGCCACTCACAACATAAGCCTTTTTTTCCCCCTCAGTTTTTGCCACACCACCCTAGCCTTACCCAAGAATCTGGAAGTCAGTTGCCTAACTGGCACATAGGAAGGGATGTGACAGCACAGATCTCTGGAATCCTTTTTACCCTCCTATTATCCCGTTCACAGACTGGACGCCTCCTCCAGAAGGTCTTTCCTTCAAGCGGGTTTTCTCCTGGGTTAGATCTCACCCACCGAGCAGTGAAGGGTCCCAGGCCAGGCCTAGCTTCTCCAGGTCTCCACGTGTGCCCTCTGGGCAGAGGCACTAGGCCTCAGGCCTAACCTGAGACCAAGTCCGTCAAAGCAAATCCCACCCAAGGTCGGCGACAGCAAAGTACCTTTCCACCACGTGGACTGTGCCGGAGCCTTGCCTAGATTTCTTTTTAGGTCTGGTGCCACTGAGCCCCGATGCGAGCGCTCCCTCTCTCGCTCTCTCCTGGAGCCACCTCCTTTCCCTCCTATTCCAGCCCCTGCGTTCCTCCCACACACTCGGCCTGGAATAACGAATTCCAGTCCACCCTGACCCCGCCCAGGCCACCTCGTGCCCGTGGGGGAGGGGCGTGGGGCAGATGCCAACCCAAAAGGGTGGGCGGGCCCTGGCTGAGAGCGCCCCGCTCGACACCAGGAGCCCGAACTTTTTAAAAAACAGCCCGGCAAGCCTGCACCACAGCTCCTTTCACCCTCCTAGCCGTCCACATCTGAGTCTCGCCCTCTCACCTGGCCTAGGGTCGTCAGGGTCCTGAAGCCCCCTGTCTAGGCAGAACACAGCCTCATCTGCCTCTTGGAATGAGCCTCGTGCCCGAGGTCCTGATTTCCGGATCCCTAGCCCAAGGGCTCAGCTCATTGGCCAAACAACCTACCACTCAAAAGAGTCCCTCACCTCATTGGCTCACCCTTTCACGCAGTCTAGCTATGTGGAGGTTGCTCTCAAACAGGTGGCACGCCTTTAATCCCGGGAGGCAGAGGCAGGCAGATTTCTGAGTTAGAGACCAGCCTGGTCTACAAAGTGAGTTCCAGGGCAGCCAGGGCTACACAGAGAAACCCTGTCTCGAAACTGCCCCCACCCCGCCCAAAACAAAACAAAACAAAAAAACCCCACCAACAACAAAAAAAGAAGTTATGTGAGTCATTTTAAAGTGAGTTTCGAGGCGTAGGGGTTGCCCTGGATCCCTTTCAATGGGCTGCTCCTGTAAACAGTTTAGCTAATATGTTCATGCTGATAGTGAGCTGCTCTGCCCTCCCAGGTTAAAGGCCCTAAGGTGCAATTGGTAAATAACATCATGACCAAGAAGGAAGTTGGGGAGGAAAGGATTTATTTAGCTTACACTTTCCACATTGCTTTTCATCACCAAAGGAAGTCAGGACAGAACTCAAGCAGGTCAGGAAGCAGGAGCTGATGCAGAGACCATGGAGAGATATTACTTACTGGTTTACTTTCTTATAGCTGGTTACTCAGCTTGCTTTCTTATAGAACCCAGGACTACCATTCCAGGGATGGCACCACCCAAGATGGGCTGGGCCCTCCCTGCTTGATCACTAATTGAGAAAATTCCTTACAGCTGGATCTCATGGAGGCATTTCCTCAAGGGAGGCACCTTTCTCTGAGATAACTCTAGCTTGTGTCAAGTTGACACACAAAACCAGCCAGTACAATTGACTCCCGGTCAACTTGACACACAAACACATCACTTTAAGCCTCAACCCTTACTTTATTCATCGCCAAGATCTAAATAACCTTAAAAGTCCCACAATCTTTACAAGTTCTTACATGTTAAATTTCAGTCCCTTTAAAATATCTAATCTCTTTTGAGATTCCAAGTTTATAATTCAAAGTCTCTTAACTGTGGGCTCCACTAAAATACTTTCTTACTTCAAGAGGGAAAAATATCAGAGCACAGTCACAATCAAAAGCAAAATCAAACTCTGACCATCCAAGGTCTGGGGTTGACTCGTGATCTTCTAGGCTCCTCCAAGGACTTGGGTCACTTCTCCACCCCTGCCCTTTGTAGCACACACGTTGTCTTCTAGGCTCCAGCTGTCTGTACTCCACTGTTGCTGCTGTTCTTGGTGACCATCCCATGGTACTGGCATCACCAAAACAATGCTGTCTTCTGCTACAACTGGACTGCACTTTCACAAATAACCTCTTATAGACTCTTTTCATGGTGCCAAGCCTCAACTTCTCTACATGAACCCTTCAGACCGGGGCCTTCAACTGCCACTGAGGCTGCACCTTCACCAATGGCCTCTCCTGGCCTCTCACAGTGCCAAGCATCTTCATGTTTCAAAACCAATACCACCTGGGTGACTCTTACACTTTACCAAGTCTGGTTTCCAACTCAAGGTACAACCATGGGTGTCTCTAGAACACAGCTTCTCTGTGCTCCCAGGAAACACTTCTCAGAAGATTCACCATAGTGATGCTGGTATCTTCTTAACCACTACTAATTTCTTAGCTCCAACTAACTAGCATCAATCATCCCAGTAATTCAAAAGTTTCACTTTATTAGTTCTGATATCTTGCTAATCACAGCTAATTCTTCAGCCCCAGCTAACCAAAACCACACAGTCAAAACAGCAACAGCCCTGATAAGTCTTTAATCTTCCCTCTGCACTGTTCTGAATATTGTCTTCCAAACTCCTACAGGACATCCCACAGATCTCTTAACATCCGGATGGTTCTTCTACCCCAAAGTTCCAAAGTCCTTCTACAGTCCTCTCAAAACCATGGTCAGGCTGTCACAGGAATACCCCACTCCCAGTACCAGTTTGTCTTACTTAGGGTTTATATTCCCGCACAAAACATCATGACCAAGAAGCAAGTTAGGGAGGAAAGGATTTATTTAGCTTATACTTCCACATTGCTGTTCATCACCAAAGGAAATCAGGACAAGAACTCACACAGGGCATAAACTAGGAGGCAGGAGCTGATGCAGAGGCCAAGAAGGGGTGCTGCTTACTAGCTTGCTTCTCCTGGCTTGCTCAGCTTACTTTCTTATAGAACCCAGGAGTACCAGCCCAGGGATAGCACCACCCAAATGATCACCAATTGAGAAAATACAGCTGTATCTCATGGAGGCATTTCCTCAAGGGAGGCTCCTTTCTCTGTGATAACTCTAGTTTGTGTCAGTGTGTATATGGGCCTCATTTCATATTAAAACTGTATCACTGAACTTTGACACCCTCTTGAGGCTACTAGCTCATTACTATGGGCACTTTCTCAGGTTCTGTTTTTGATAACAGCATGCATCTGTTTTAGAGAGTGGAGTCATGGTGACTGTATCACCCCTTATTGGTCCCTGTTTCCCAATACTGCCCTAATGGTAGTCAAATGCTCTTCGTGAATTTTCAAAGGGATAGTGAACCAAATCAAAGGTACAGTTAGAAACTGTTTGGAGTTGAATTCTGGAGAGGCCATTTCCTTGATCCACAAAATCAGATATCTGTGTAGAGTGAGCAATGTTCGCTGGCAACTCTGAAAGACTGGAGAGATTATTATAATCAGAACTTGCCTTTGTTTGGCTGGAAATGTTTACAAAGTTGAAAAATGTGGTAAGATTATTTTCAGAAACTACAGTGAGTGGTCAAAGTCACCTCACTGGACTGGGACAGCAAGAACAGAGCCTGAAAAAGTGCCCACAAAAGTGAGTTAGCAGCCTCAAGGCTGTTAAAGGCTGGGTGATATTATGGTCTTAATATGAAATGAACCCTTAAAAGGTTCATTTGTTTCAAGGTTGTCAGCTGATAGTCCTTTGGAATTGGATCATAAAGGCTCTGATTTCATTAGCAACAGTAACATATGTTGATGAGTTCTTAACCCAATAGCCCTACTAGGAAGCGCCTGAGGCTCAGGAAGTAGAACCTAGTGGGAGGAAGTTGGCCATTGAGGGTGTGTTGGAAGTGGAAAGAAGTCTCAGCAATTACAGTTAAGAACTTGTTGCTCTTGCAGGGGACTCAAGTTGGATTCCCACATGGTGTGTCACAACTGTCTGTAATGTCAGTTTCAGGAAGTCAGTAATCCTCTTCTGGACTCCCAAGTATTAGGCATATATATGGTGCACTTAAATGCATGCAGGCAAAATGCTCATACACCAAAAGTAAATATGAAGAAGAAGAAGAGGAGGAGGAGGAGGAGGAGGAGGAGGAGGAGGAGGAGAGGAAGAAGAAAGAGGAAGAAGAGGAAGAAGAGGAAGAGGAAGAAGAGGAAGAAGAGGAAGAAGAGGAAGAAGAAGAAGAAGAAGAAGAAGAAGAAGAAGAAGAAGAAGAAGAAGAAGAAGAAGAAGAAGAAGAAGAAGAAGAAGAAGAAGAAGAAGAAGAAAGAATCCACCTAGTTCCTTCCTGTCTCTGCTTCATAAGTGGGCACCTCTGTTCTACTTCATCTTTCACACTATGCATCCAGAGACAATGGAGCCAGCTGTCCTGGACTGTGATCTTTAAGTTCCTTTCGATTGTTTCTACTGAATATGTTTTGTTTTGTTGTTGTTTTGTTTGTTTGTTGAGACAGTTAGCCCTGACTGTCCTGGAACTTATTCTATAGACCAGGTTGGCCTGGAACTCAAAGGTCCACCTGCCTCAGCCTCTTAAATGCTGGGATTAAAGAAGTGTGTCACCACCACCTGGCTTCTTCAGCAATGAAAGCTAACACAGAAAAACTCAAGAACCTTATGTTCTGCTGTGTCTCCCTTACCAAGACACACTTTATGTATTTGTGTGACACATAGATCTCGTGTATCCCAGACTGGCCTTGAGTTTGAGGCTAACCTTGAACTTCTGAACCTTCTACTTCCACCTCCAGAGTGCTAGGGTTATAAGCATGTACTATCACACTGTTTACGAAGTGCTGGGTCAAACCTGGGCTTTGTGAATGCAAGGTAAGTGCTACCAGGTGAGTTATGTGCACAGCCCAACTCCCCCCAACCCCCAATTTTGTGTGTATGTGTGGTGGTAGTGATCATTTAAGATAAAGTTGCATTGTATCCAAAACTAGCCTGGAACTCACTATGTATCCAGGCTGACCTTCAATTTACAGCAACTCTCCTGCCTCAGTCTCCTGAGTGCTCGGATTACAGGTTGTGTGCTACCCTGCCTGGTTGACAGGTTTTTTTAGAGGTGGCAGTTGGGTCTGTGCAGTAGCAACTTGCACATATGAAACATTGGTCCTGGGTCTGGAAGGATGGCTCAGCAGTTAAGGTCACTGACTGCTCTTCCAGATGTCATGAGTTCAATTCCCAGCAACCACATGGTGGTTTACAACCATCTGTAATGGGACCTGACACCCTCTTCTGGTGTGTCTGAAGACAGAGATGATGTACTCACATATATGAAATAAAGAAATCTTAAAAAAGAAAAAAGAAACATGGATCCTTCACTTGATGCTCAATCTATGGTGATGGGTGTGCTACCATGTCTAGGACACAATGAACCCAAGTAGCAAAGGTGACAACCTGGTTGGTACAGCTTCAGCCCATGCTCAGATGCTAGTTGGTTTCACTAGAGAAAGAACCCTTACTATGGTCAATCTACGATCAACCCAGATGGGCCTCTCAGCTTTGTTTCCATGATTCATGTGTCCAAAAAGGGAAATCTTTAACCTGCCAGTCTGTAGTTTTCCAAATGGCAGATCAAGTGGGTAGGCTAGTATCAACAGTGCGAGACAGTGCTATGAGAACGACTTTGAGTTCTGTCCACTGAGTGGAGAAAACACATCCATTTTCCAATCCACACCTCTAGTGTGGATGCTACCACAGCAGCCCTCGGGAGCAGAGCTGGTTTCAGCTTAGCAAACGTCAGTGAACCAGGGTCTGGCATACACGGGAACCTCTGTGAACTGGGAGTTTCATGAGACAGTGGCTTTGTTTGGGGCTGTGGAGCAGAGGATAAATTTTACCAAAGGGACAACTGCCATCCCTCCTCCCAGTCCCCACACCTACAGAGCTGAATGCCAGGCCAGTGTACTGCAATACTGTGATATGATAGGTTGGTTGGGCCCTTCACATATTACTAGATGTTGAATCAGTTAGGCCACCCCAGAAGAAGAATATCTGTCATGAAGCCTTGGCAGGTACAAGTTGGGACACCTTGTCAAGTGCTCTTTTAATAATTATTATTTTTTTGTATTTGTGTGTGCATATGTCATGGCACATGTGTGGAGGTTTGAGACAGAACCACAGAATTGGTTCTCTCTCTTTCTACCATGTAGAGAAGTCCCAGGAATTAAATTTAGGCTTGAGACTAGGCAACAGGTCCTTTACCCACTGAAGCACAGCACTGCCCTGACCCTAAGTGTTAAATTTTAATGAGAACCTAGAAGCAATCTTAAAGAGTTGTTTCCAAAAGTATTATGTCAGCTGGGTGTGGTGGTACATGCCTCTAATGCCAGCACTTTGAGGCAAAGTGAGGATGATCAGGAGTTCAAGGCCAGTTTCTTCTACATAACAAGTTCAAAGCAAGTCTGAGCTACATGAAATTCTGTTTCAAAAGACAAAGAAGAAAAAAAAAAAGAAGTACTTCTTATTCTCATCAGAGGGGCAGCAAATCCCAACACCATCATAGAGCCACCACCCTATGGAGGCTACCTGCCTTTAACCGTGCTATAGGCAGCAAAGGGCCAACCAAAGACTTAGTTCAGGAACCTATTATGGTTATGAGGGCCCAAGGATGCAAATACATGTCTATACAAAACAATTCCCACCTGCCACAATCACTTTGCAATCTATGAGCTCATGAGGCACATTAAAGTAAAACACAATACCATTGTACACCTACAAGGCAAAGTCACAAGGGCTGAACCTACAAGGCAAAGTCACAAGGGCTCAAAGCCCAACCCACAAGGTTGGCCTGATCCTTTCTTCTTCCCAGAAGAGGGAGGGACATTTCCGTTGGACCAATTTTCTCACATTTGTTTAGTATTGTAGGTGTTGACCAAAACACATACGATTTGCACATTTCTTTATTCTTTCAACCACAACTTACTGCATCCATCATGTTCAAGGAACTATTTTATGTGCTAAAATATAGTTCATGCCTAAGACTCACCTGTACTCTGTGGTCATAGACTATCAGTGGGATCTCAGATAAGAAATGAAAGGATGACAAATGCTGTGGAGAGAAGGGAAACAGTGAAGAGGAGCAAAAAGCACCAGAGGGGTGAGTTTTAGATTTACCTGGACCTGACTCTGTAGCACAGGCTAGCCTCAAACTCATACCCGCTGGCTATAGTATCCTAAGTGCTGGCAACAAGCGGAGCACATTGCACCCGAGTTAGCTAATTTATGTAGAGTGGCCAGGGAATCTCAGAGAACTGAAGGATTTCAGAAGTAAGACCTAGAAACATCTGGATAAAGTTGAGTCTAGACCTGAGGGAAAGGACATGGGGTGGGGGAAGGGTGCAGCTTGCCCACTGTGACAGGGCAGCAAGGTCTGTGTGGCTGGGAAAAGTTGCAGAAATCACAGAAGGGTCCTATGCTTTATAGAGCATAAACAACACATATTGGCTTAATAAAAGCTTGCTGATCACACATGTCTCTTACTGGACTTATCTGATACTCAATAAAGTCTTTACAATCACTCTAATTTAAAAGCAAAAGGGGAAGGGAAAGGGACTAGAGAGATGGCTCAGATTAAGAGCACATATTCTTGCAGCAGACCTGGTTTGGGTTCCCAGTATCCATGTGGTAGCTCCCAACCATCCATAACTGAAGTTCCAGAAAATCTGATGCCCTTTTTTGACCTCCAGACACTAGGCATGCACTTAGTACACACACATACATACAGGAAAATTACTCAGAACACTCAAATCTTTTTATAAAAAAATAAAAGCAAACTAGGAAACTGGTTCAGTGGGTAAAAGTCCTTGGCTGCACTTGATAACTTGAACCCCACATTCAAAGCAGCAGCAGAAACAAGAGATCCTGTATCAACAGGGCATAAAGTTGAGAGCTGACTCCTAAAAATTGTCTTCTGACCTCCACATCTACGTACCCCCAACTCATGCAAAGTAACCATTTTAATAAATTAAAAAAAAAACCACTGTGCAAATAGAGATATGGTGATAACATTCTTCTGTTTAAAAACAATTTAAAAAAAATAAACTGAGGGAAGACAAGTGACTTTTTTTCCTCTCCAAGGTTACTTGTGGAATTGAAGCCAATCCCAAGGCTGACTGAAGCCTACAGAGCCACTTTACACAAAGAAATGAACAAGTCTTTAGTTCTTTCTGTTTCTAACACAAAATACATACACACAGATGCAGGTAGTAATACATTTGCATTCATTTGCACCCTTGTATCAACTGCTTCCCTATCCCCCCCCCCCCCCCCCGTTATTTGCACATATTTGTTGGTAGAAATGGATGCTTCCCTTGAGAGGCTCAGCCAGGAAAGCAGACTGGTCTCACTTTCCCAGCCTCCTACTGACGAGCTCTCTAACTTGTGCATCTGGGACCCAGAGACAGGTGGTGAGAACACACACAGTGGGAAGCTTTGCTGTACAGCACTTCAGACGGGGAAGGGAGAAGGTGATACACCATCTTCTTGGAAGACTCAAAGAACCCAAGGGTTGCCGGGCGGTGGTGGCGCACGCCTTTGATCCCAGCACTTGGGAGGCAGAGGCAGGCGGATTACTGAGTTCCAGGCCAGCCTGGTCTACAGAGTGAGTTCCAGGACAGCCAGGGCTACACAGAGAAACCCTGTCTCGAAAAACCGAAAAACCAAAAAAAGAAAGAAAGAAAAAAAAAAAAAAAACCCAAGGGTTTCTGTCCATGGTTGGTGCATGCCTATAATTAAAGCACTCAGGGGGCCAAGGCAGGGTTGAAACTTTGAGGCCATAATGAGCTACGTAGAGATATTGTCTCACTTAAATACAACAACAAAAACAAAAAACAAAAACAGCAAAAAACACTTAAAAATTCCAAAGAACTATGGATTGCAAAATACCAAACATCTTCAGATACAAGACCATTAGGTTACTTCAGACACAAGACCATTAGGTTACTCCAAAAAGAAAGGGGGGGAAAAAAAAAAAAAAGAAAAGCAGGAGGTTCTCGATCAGAAGAGAGAAGATTCCACTGACACCCAAGAGCAGTCATCAGCTATTTAAAAGCACAAAGGGCAGGAGCCCAGAGCTCACCAAAGCTGCCTGAGACCAGGCAGGGTTTGCATGGTCTACAGGGCACACACTCCCAGAGCCTCTGCCTCTCCTGTTCTTGAACTAGATGAATACCACCACCTGACAGAGCGAGTGTGAGCTTTTGGTTCCAAGACAATGGAGTTACTATTCCATCTCTTCCCGATACCTGGTTAGGTAGCCCGAGAGGCTCTGCAGGAAAGGCCCCCGTGGTGCTCAATAAACCACAGGCCAGAGGAGAAAGGGAAGAGAGGCTACAAGAAGTACCTGACTGTTCCAGAGCCAGCTGGCAGTCAGTACTGAGTCTGGGCTTCATCCCTGTAGATGCTAATGCCGGGAGTGTCTTTGCTCCAACATAAAAATGTCTCAGCCCTGCTGACAAGCAAGCAGATGTTCTCCCAGGCACCACAATGACCCCAGCGAAGGAAGCAGGGCAGGCAGCATAGGCATGGCAGTGGGAAGCAGGCATGACAGGCCGACCTGGTGACGCCCTAGCGTCCTAAGGCAGAAGAGAACAGCTCAAACACCAAGCCTCACCTCACCAAGTGTCAACCCCAATCTCACCAAGGCGGCTTTGCTCTTTTAAGAACCATTGGATGAGGTGTAGCGGGAATTCTGGCCAGATGTTTCTCTTGACCAATACCTTTATGGGAGTTAGTCTACTAGACACTTGCTGCAGGAGAGGGTGCAAAGAGTAAGCAGCCCTCCTACCACATCACCTAAAGGCCCCTGCAGGGCGCCTTAAGGCTCCTCCAGCTTCTTCTAACAGAAACTCCAACAGGAAGCAGGCGGCTAAGACAGCATGGGATAGAAGCTACACAAGAGCTGACATGAACATTCATTCATTCCATCAGCCCAGGGTGGGAATAGGGTGCAGAGTAAGGATAAATGAGAGCTGGGGCTTATGGCTCAGTGGTAGGGCACTTGCCTCGCATGCTCCAGGTCTCAGGCTCAGCACTGAAAAGAGTTAAAAATTAAAAAGCAATGGAGTCACAAAAGTAGGGATGTGAGCAGAACCACTTACTTCTTCCAAGTATAAAGTTAATTTATTTGGAAATAGACTCAAAGGAAAGGAAAACTAACATTTATTGAGCGCCTATGGTTATGTACATGTGTATATATACATACATATGTATGTTATGTGTATACAAACACACACATACCCCTTATATAATGTATATCCAGTCTTGTGCAAGGAGTTCCCATCTACAACATTCCCTGTGCTGCTCACACCAACCCTGCGAGGTAGGTATTGTCCTCATGTCTGTCGGGTGAGGAATATGAGGCTCAGAAAGATTATGTAGTTTAAGGACACAGAGCTAGAAACCAGGGAGCTGGGACTGAGTTTTAAGTCTTCAGTTCCATCGCATCCCTGTTCTTTCTTACCTGCCTGAGCCCCTTCCCTTCCTATCCCCGTAGCCCACGGCTCCCCAAAAAGAAGCCTGCCCCATTCTACTCTGGGAGAATGCAGTCAGTTGAGGATTAAGACATAAATAAAAAATAAATAGCAGGGTCACGTTCCCAGAGATGAGGATGCGCCTTCCATACCCAGGCTGTGTGAGGTCCCATTCACAGCTGGGGCGAGGGGCAGCATGGCCCTAGTCGGGGGAAACTGGGACTACAGCCAAAGGCTACAACGGGTGGGCTAAAGAGGCCCTTCTGGGCTGCGTGTATTTGAGAGCATGTGCGGTCGTGGGCACAGTCACCGTGCTCCTCCATCTGTCCATCTCACCGGTGTTTGTGATCCAAGAGAGATTCAAAATCAGGAGAACATACAAGTTTGTGCTTCACATGTCCCAGGACTGTCATCTCCCCTGTTCTGCTGTCTCCAAGGCCCACAGACACCAGTTCCTGCCATTCAACAGAGACATCAGTGAGAAGCACACACCCACACCCAGCCCTCAGTGCAGTGACCCAGAAGCTCCTCGCCACCTCAGCACAGGCTGTTTAATATTTCCCCAAGCCTCTCCCTGGCCCATCGGGGTCGTACCTGCAGGAAAGAACAGGTCGTTCCCATGGTCACATCTAGAGTCACCTTGCCCAGGAGGAGTTGCACCTTCCCTGACTTACGGATGAGCAGTTTGCCCACTTGACCCTCTGTCAGGTCAGCCAAGGTACAAGCATTCTCTGCTAGCCTGGCTTCCTGTGGAGAGAAGCCACAGGTGGTTACTAGGCAACAGCTTTCATGAATGAATCCATTTCTGTTTCCCAGGAAGAACTGCAGCAGCGGCAGAAATCCTGGAGCTATCGGCCTAGAATTTCCCCAGACCTCGCTCTTGAGCATACCCGGTCTTTTTCCTGCTTTATGACTACCATCTGTCCATCCTCGCCCTGCACCTCTGTCTTGACAGGCTTGATGTCCTGAGTGGGTGGCTGCCCGGGGAGGGTGTCAGGCAGCTGAAGGAACAGGAGCTCCTCATCCTTCATGAGGCTCAGCTCTCTGAGCAGCTCGGCCACCGACACGTCCTTTGGGAGGCCAGGAGTCTTCCGGGCTGCTCTTGGAGGGGCTTTCACCTTGGCTTCCTCTTCCTCATCTCGTGGCTCCTCTTTCACTGCCCAAAGTGAGAAAGAGCAAACAACAGCAAATATAAGTAGCCCTACCCACTAAGCCAATTCTCTATTCCCAAGCCTTCATATCCGTGGGCTCCGCTGTTGCTGAGCCAGAAGTTACGTAGAGGAACAGCAAAGAAATTCAAGAGTGCCTTCTCTGAGGCCGGGCATACTGGCACACAGACGTGCGGTCTGAGGCAGAAACTTATGTCTTGATTCCGTGCCTGTACTTTTGAGTGGGAAGGGGAAGGAGACACTGCTGAGGGCTTCTGGGAGAGCTAGGGAAGAAGGGAAGTCAGCTGACGCACGCATGCACGTTACCTTTGACGGCAGGCACGTCCACCTCCATATCTTCTTCCTTGGGGCCAGCCGAAAAAGGCTTAGCCTCTGGCTCTTCACTCTCCTCCTTAAAAAGCCACCCTGAATGAGCCAGAGGCAGCTGCACTGGCATGTTCCGTGTGTCATTCTTTAGCCCCGGGTCATCGATGAACTGCCAAAGAGTTGGAGGGGGGGGGGGGTCACATGAAATGTCAGCACGTGTGCTTACATCACAGCCCGTTTCGGGACTTGTGTCTCTCTCTTTTCTTTGCATATGTGTACGTCTCACACAGAGGCAAGCTCGCTCTCCACTGAGCTGCACCCCCAGCCCCTCTTTAGTGCTCCTGTAACCAAAAGCTTGAACATGTCCCTGGCCTGGCTCCCTCAAAACCCTCTTTAGCAGCTACAAAAGAACCTGTCCCCCAGGCTCCTGGCACCTACGTCATCCTTCTCCAGCATGCGCAGGATCTGCTTGGTCTCTTCGTCTGTTTCTCTCTTCTCTTTTTTGATGTTGATGATATGAGAAGGTCCCATGTCGGACATGTCCACGGTCTTATCCCAGTTCCCTGCGGGAAATCATGCTGTCCACTAGGGTTCAATAAGGAAGACTGCCCACAGCGAGGAGAGCCCAACTTGGAATGGAGACTCCCACGCTCTGCCTTCTCAGGCAGTCTGAACTGCAACCCAGACCAGGTCCCTTCCTGGTACCTTTTTTTTTCATCATTTCTGCCGGACCCTGCTCGAAGATAGAATGGGACTGGATCACTTCCGGGCGGCCACGTCCCCGTCCGTGACCCTCACGCTGGCGGTCCCTGTCCCGTTCACGCTTTTCCTTCTTCATAGTCACTTCTTCTTTTGGCCTGGGAATGAGGACAGACAAAAGGGTCTGCCTCAGGAAATGGAGCCTCCTCGCTTGCCCCTTTCAGCCCGCTGAGCAGAGCTTGTGAGCCAGTAAGTACACTACGAGAATCGGCACCCAACCCTTCGCTATACCTTTGACATCTCCCATAAAGCACGGCCTTTAATTTCCTTCTACTTTACCGTCTTGTCAAAATGTGGGCCTTTTGTTTTGTTTGTTGGTTTTTTAACCCTCTAAAAGTAGAAAGGCTGGAGAGCAGAGGACCTTAAGGCAAAGTTGGAGAGTTCAGCCCCACCTCGGCAGAAACAGAAGGTAGCTGAAACTATAAGAGATGGAGCCTACTGGGTGGTTACCCAGCTCCTAAAGGAGAATAGAAACTCAGCCCTTTCCTCTCCTTAATTTCTTTCTTCCCTTGGGTATTCCGACTGCATTCATTGCCATACCATGAACCCAAAAGCAAGAACCACCTGATTGATCGTGGACTAAAATCTCCAAAACAAAATGTCCCTCTCTGTAAGCCAATTATCTCAGCTATTTATTACAGAAAAAAAACAAAACAAAACAAAAACCAAAAAGACCCTCTAATGCAAAGTGCCCTGGAGCTAAGCGTGGAGGTGTACATCTTAATCCCAGCACTCAGGACACAGGTCTGAGAGGCAAGCACATCTCTGGGAGTTCTAGGCCAGCAACCTACATAAGTGAGTTCCAGGACATGCAAGGCCATGTAGCGAGGCACTGTCTCAAAAAGAAACATGCCCCTATATAACCCAGGATTGAAGGATGAGAACCACTGGTGAATAAGCTAATAGCGTAAGTTAAAATCTCTAGGCCACACAACCTAATTACGTCCCCAAATTCAGAGCTAACCGGGGTGAGTACTGTTCATTCATTACTTACTCTTCTTTGATCTTCCGACTGATGATATTTGGGGTGAAGGTTTTCTGAAAAGTAAAACACAGTACTGTATTTTCGATGTGCTCAACTGACCAACAGTCCTGGGATGGCTTAGAGAGACAGGTAGACTATCACCAGTAGCCCCCAAGGCAAAGCTAAAATGCTTTATCCTGTGTTTGCTATTCCTTTTCAGAGCTACTCGGTACAGTTACATCTACTGTTACACACATAACAGGAGGGGACAAAGAGCAGTTACCGGCATGCCTAAGATTCATCACTTACTAGATTATTAGTTTTCAATACTGACATCCACAGAGTTATGAACACTCGAAATTGCAAGTAAAGCAATTTTGTCTGGCTTTCAAGGGATTTTGTAAGGAGCCCAGAACATAATAAGCACTTCCGGATGTCTTGAATCAACTAGATTCACTGTCTTTTAATTGCCTAGGAGACCCTGTCAGTGTCCTGTACCAGCACCTAGGTTTGCAGGTCTCTCTAAAGGCTGACATCCCACCAGGGGCCCAAGGCAGCACATGAATGAACATCACGAGTCGCCTCCCTACGGCCTGGGTGGGTTTCTATACAAACGCGCTCGCAGGTACCTTCTTGACTCCGCCAAGGGTGAGGTCCCGGGAGCGGATGGAGGGAAGGCGACCGGGCGTAAGCGGGGGTGCGGGCCGCCGGCCGATCAGCCCCCGGCCCCCAGAGAGAAGGGGTCGCGGCCCTCCAGGATTGCTGGGCTCGCCCGCCGCGTTTCCTTCCGACATGGTTCCTAGAAGAAAGTAGGCAACAAAGTGACTCCAAGGGCTGGACGCGAGGACCCTGGGCGGAACCGCACCCACGTGGCCTCCCGCCCCCCGCCCGTGCGTCGCTCTCGCTGCAGCTCAGCTCCTCCCCGTCCCACGTGGCGAGGCTTCCCGGAGCGCCCCACCCCTAGCTTTGGACTCCGTCACCTGCCCTTTCCCTGGGGACTTCGTGACGCACCTGCGTGGAGGCTCTGCGCCGAGTATCACAACCTCACCTCCGACTAGAGCAACCACGGGCCGCGGGTCTCCGGGCAAGGCGGAAGTCTGCGTGGCAAGGACCGGGCGCTGCCATCTTACCCTGGGGCGGAAGTGACATCAAGGGGGCGTGACCTGACCATAGTATTTATCCGACGGTGCCTCGCCGCCCTCCGCCTTCTCTTCCCGGTTCTTCCCGGAGTCGGGAAAAGCTGGGTTGAGAGGGCGAAAAAGGATGTGGGAGGTGGACTGTAAGCTGTGCCGGGGTGTGACTCGTGGGGGCGTGTCTCGGCCCCTGGCAGGGAGTAGAGGTGCGGTCCTCGGGGTCGGAGGTGGAGGGGCTCCAAGGTCGCCTACCTGCTGTATGTGGAGTCCACACTGCGCAGCCTCTGGGAGCAGTGGGGTCGCCGCTCGGGATGGGGCTCCGGACATAGGGAGCTTAGAGCCCTCAGGCCGTGGCTGGCTGCAGCCTCCCTGCGTTGACCTTGGCGTGGTCATTGCACCTTCGGGCTCGACCCTTTGCTCGCGTGCGCCTTCCCTTGCCGGTCCCTGGGGTCTTGGGGTGTCACCCTTAACGCAGTTTGGACAGAGCAGCCAATAGCTCTTCTCATCTACCTGGGCCCATGACTGCTTAGTCAAATCTGGGAAGCCTTTGGAACTGAAGTTTGCTCTTCAACTGGAAGGGTTTTTGTTTTTTGATTTTTGGTTGGGAGGTGTGGGTATTTTTAAGACAACCCTGCTCTGTAACCCTATCTAGTCTGGAACTTAAGTAGACCAGGCTGGCCTCGAATTTGCAGCAGTCCAGTCTCTTCACTCATCCCTCAGTTGTAGGGATTACAGATGTACACCACCAATCCCAGCTGAAAAATTTTTTTATTGTAATGTGTGGTTGCAATCTAATCTGGGGGGGGGGGAGTCATTTAATGTTACACTACAGCGACCCCAATACAAATAAAAAGGTTATGTAATTCTAGGGAAGGAACCTATTTCTGCTGGAATTCCATAGGCTGCTAGCATTAAAATATTTTTGATGTACTGTAATATTGTGCCACACAATAGTGTATTCTTTGTCGGAGACAAATGACCAATGGGAGGATATATATGTGCATATTTATATGTATATATCGTAACTTGTTTCCTTAATGGGGCACTTACTTTAAATAGGTATGTTGTTAGAAATAGCTAGTGTACATTTGATACATCCAACTTTTTTGCTTTCTTGTAGATTATATCCCTAGGAAAGAGTTTCAGAAAATGTACATATTAAAAGTATACTTTGCTGGGCAGTGGTGGCACACGCCTTTAATCCCAGCACTTGGGAGGCAGAGGCAGGTGGATTTCTGAGTTTGAGGCCAGCCTGGTCTACAGAATGAGTTCCAGGACAGCCAGGGCTACACAGAGAAACCCTGTCTCGAAAAACCAAAATAAATAAATAAAATGAAAATAGTAAATAAGTAAACTTCATTTTGATGTCATACATATGCAGTTATTTAAAAAAAAAAAAGGGGGGGGGGGAAATTATGTGACAAGCCAGGCATGTTGGTGCATGCCTGTAAACCCAGTACTTGGGAGGAAAAAGCAGGCAGGTCTCTGAGTTTACACCAGCTTGGACTACAAAGTGAGACACTGATGGTGATGATGATGATAATGATTCAGCAGAGCCCAAATTCTGTTTACTTTGTTTTCCACAATAGTAAGATCTAGCACTTATATCAAAACCAGAATATTGACATTTTTGCAGTCATGGTACAAGACATTTCAGCATGACAGGAATCCCTGAAGCCGCCCTTTCAGATACAGCCAGCCTCCCTTACTGCTGAGCCTTCTCTTCCTCCCACTCCTCCCCACACTAATCTGTTCTCCATTTCTAAAATGTTGTTATTTCAAAAGTATTCTAAAGATGGAGTCATACGGTATATGACTTGGATTGTTTTTGAAGAGACGGAGTCATCTTGTTATAAACCTCTAGTTGACCTGAAACTCACTGTAGAGACAAGACTTGACTTCAAACACTCAGGAAAGTATCTGCCTTGGCAGTGCTAGGATTGAGGGAATGTGCCCTCGTGCCCAGCTTCTGTGGCTACTTTTTATTTGTTTATTTATTTTAGATTTTATTTATTTCATGTATATGACGAATACACTATAGCTTTCTTCAGACACACCAGAAGAGGGCATCAGATCCCATTACAGATGGTTGTAAGTCACCATGTGGTTGATGGGATTTGAACCCAGGACCTTTGGAAGAGCAGTCAGTGCTCTTATCTCTCCAGCCCTTGTGGCTACTCTTTTATCCCTATAATTTTGTGGCTATTATCCAAGTGGTACATATCATTAGTTTATTCCTTTTCCTACTGCATTTCTATGATTTATTTAGTCATCCTTTGAAAGACATCTGGGTTGCTTAGTTTGTGTCTATTGTGAATAAAGTTGCTGTGGATAAATGTGCAGCTCTTTGTGTCAATACAAATGTCCACGTCTCTGGAATGAGTGCACCTGTTGGTAGGTATGACTGTATGATTAATCTTGGAAACAAGAACAACAAACCGGCTTCCGCAGTGGCTAGACTATTTTCGAAGAGTATTTTGTGGTTCATTATCAACGCTACTAAATTGTTTTCAAGAAGTGCTTATGCTAGAGGACTGAAGATGCCCAAGTGGGTAAGAGACTTGCTGCCCTTATTCCCAGCTCGCATGTTGTGGCTCTCAGCTGTCTATAATTCCAGTGTCAGGGGATTTGGTGCCCTCTTTCAGCCCCCAAGGGCACCAGGCAAGCTCACAATGCACAGGCACACATGCAGGCAAAAACCATTTGTGCATGTAGAATTCAGAACAAATAAATCCCCCTTTTAAAAAGTACTGAGTTAAGCCAGGTGTGGTGGTGCACACCTTTAATCCCAGCACTTGGGAGGCAGAAGCAGGCGGATTACTGAGTTTGAGGCCAGCCTGGTCTACAAAGTGAGTTTCAGGACAGCCAGGGCTATACAGAGAAACCCTGTCTAAAAAAAAAAAAAAAAGTACTGAGTTAGTCAGTCCGTGGTGACACATGCCTTTTATCCCAGCCCTCAGGGTGGTAGTGGTGCACTCCTTTAATGCCACCACTTGGGAGGCAGAGGCAGGTGAATCTCCCAGCCTGGTCTACAGAAAGAGTTCAGGACAGCCAGGGCTACACAAAGAAACCCTGTCTCAGAAAAACAATAAATAAATAAAAAATACTGTGCTAAGATGTATGACTACTAAAAATGTAAGAATAAAAATAGAGGGGGCTGGAGAGATGGCTCAGCAGTTAAGACCATTGACTGCTCTTCCAGAGGTCCTGAGTTCAATTCCCAACAACCACATGGTGGCTCATAGCCATCTGTAATGGGCACCTGAAGCCATCTTCTGCTGTGTCTGAAGACAGTGACAGTGTACCCACATATATGAAATAAATATACCTGGAGCAGGGCTGGAGCAAACAGGGATGGGGTCGGGGGGGGGGGAATAGAAATAGAGGAAGGGCCTGATAGATCCCCACTCCTCTCTGAGGAATTTCCATGTGGTTAAAAGTTGAAGGGAGGAAAGGTAAGACATGTTCTTTCAGTGGTGTAGCCATTGGTAAGATGTTCATGTTCCTTTGCACAGCCCCAGTGAAGCTCGTTGAACCACACACACACAAATAGAAGAATGGCAGCTGGCTGGGAAAAGGAATAGTGGGCCAGAGTCCTGGCTAGTTGTTTGTTGTTGGTTTTTTGTTTGTTTGTTTAAGATTTATTTATTTTATGTATAGGAGTACAATGTAGCTATCTTCAGACACACCAGAAGAGGGCATTGGCTCCCTTTACAGATGGTTGTGAGCCACCGTGTGGTTGCTGGGAATTGAACTCAGGACCTCTGGAAGACCAGTGGGTGCTCTTAACTGCTGAGCCATCTCTCAAGCCCATCCTGGCTAGTTTTAATGTCAACGTGACACAAGATAGAGGCATTGAAGAAGAGGGCACCTCAGATGAGAAGAATGCCTCTATAAGATCAGGCTGTAGGCCAGCCTCTGGGGCATTTCCTTAATTAGTGATGGGGGTGGGAAACAGCCTGTTGTGGGTGGTGCCATCCCTAGGATGGAGGTCCTGGGCTCTATAAGAAATGTTGAGCAAACCATGAGGAGCAAGCCAGTAAGCAGCACCCCTCTATGGCTTCTGCATCAGTTCCTGCCTCCCTCCCGGTTCCTGCCCTGCTTGAGCTCCTGTCCTGACTTCCTTTGATACAGAACTGTGAGGTGGAAGCATAAGCTGAATAAACCCTTCTCTCCTCAAGTTACTTTGGTCATGGTGTTCCGTCACAGCACTAGTAATCTAAGACAGACAGAGAGTAGGACAAGTGGGATGGGGGAAACGACTGTGATCAAAATGTATGATCAAATCTCTGGCAATACTTATGGAATTTCTAGAAAGAAAACTTAAATCAGATATTTCATGTACTGTTTATTTGTTTAGATAGGGTCTTTTGTTTCCAAGCTGATCTCTAACTTGTTAAGTAGCCATTTATGACCTTGAACTTCTGATCTTGTCTACCTCCTGAATACCTGGGATTATAGGTATGTACTTTAGTTATTTTTTTTTACCGCTGTGATGAAACATTATGATCAAAAGCAACTTGGAGAGGAAATGGTTTGTTTGGCTTACATACCCTAAATTACAGTCCATTGAGGGAAGCCAATACAGTAACTTAAATAGGGCAGGATCCTGTAGGCAGGAGCTCATGCAGAGGCCACAGAGGGGCAGTGCTTGCTTCTCTTGGCTTGCTCAGCCTGTTTTCATATAGAACCCAAGACCACCAGCTCAGGGGTATCCCTATCCGCAATAGGCTGGACCCTCTCTTGTCTATCACTAATTAAGAAAATGCCCTATGGCTTGCCTACAGCCTGATCTTATGGAGGCATTTTTTTCAGTAGAGGTTCTCTCCTCGGATGACTTTAGCTTGTTTCATGTTAACATAAAACTAGCCATGGCAGCCACCATGCTTCGTTTATAGAAATGGGACCCAGGACGTTGGGTGTACTTGGCAAGTATCCTTACTAACTGAACAACATCCCCAGCCATATTTTTTGACATTTTAGAAATTAACTTCCTAGCAGTGGTTATTATAATCTGTCTAGGGACATTCTCCAGTTTTCCTTTAATTAAACGATAGACTTTGAACACTTTGTTCCTATCCCTTTCTCTATTTTCTCCCAAAGATTGAGGGCTTGGATTCTTTCATCTAGCCTCAACGGAACCTTGTAAAGTATTTTTAGCTGAATCCTGCATCATGGATGTGATCCTAGGAGACCTAATTTTGTTATTAATAACCTCTTATTGCATGTTATGCTCATGAATGTCATAGTCAATACAGTCATTCTTACTGATATGTAACTAACAAACTCAGCCATCATTTGAGGAGTCTGACTGTAGGTTGGCTTAGGATGTTATAACCAGATTCTGTAAAAACCACATGTCTGTGAATTCTTAACGGGCATCAGAAATACCAAGTAAGAAATCTTTAAATACTTCGCCTTAAAATAAAAGGAATGTGTGGTAGGGAATGCTGCCTGAGTTCAGGCTGTCTCTCGTTTCCCATGTGTTATTTATCCTAATTCATTTGCTTTCCCTTGCAGGTGATTAGTGATCTGGTCCCTCCTCATGTGCCTGGACTTCTAGACAGTTAGTTCTCAGGATCTCCCTGCCCCCCCCCCCTTTACCCTGTATGTCCTTTATTACCATTGTCTAGTTAATCTGTTTCATATTTGTATTACTTTAATTTTTAAAATTGATCATCACTGTGTAAGTCTGGGCACATGAGTGTCACAGCCTGAGTGTGAAGGTCAGAGGACAACTTGTTCTCTTTACAATCAGTTCTGAGAACTCAGGTGGCTCACTTTCCTCCATTGGTCGGTTTCAAAACAGATACTGGATGCACTCCTCGGGGCTCTAGTAGAGACGTCTCCTTGCCTCACATATGTATCCTGGTCTGTCCACACTGCCACTTGGATGTCTGCAGCCATCTAAAACCGAGGTCCACATACAGGATTTTAGATATTCCTGAAACTACAACAAAGTGGCCCCATTTTACTGAACAGCAACTATGTTCCTCTAGTTGTTTTAACAAAAATCTGCCCTCCAAGCCCACAGTGGGGATTAAAGCCAGGGCCTGAGGCATGCTGGCCACACTAGGCTAGCTGTATTTCCAGCTCAATGGAAAACCCCTTCTCTTGCAGACTCCCACACCATGCCAGCTTTTCTAGATTTTCCATAATCTTACCACACAGCCACCACCTTGCAGGCCACCCTCACTTTTGGTGACTCCTCTTATAATAAATAAGCTCCTGCCAGGACTCCCTTCCAGGTGGGCCTCTGTGGTCTCAACAGCACAAGTGAGATAGTCCCCATCAGGTCACATCTGTGCTTACACCTCCCAATGGATGTCTGTTTCAGAAGAACAGACCTAGGGTGGCCTCCCTGGCTCCACATCATCTGGCCATGCAGCCACATGTTCTCTTTGGCCTCACAGACTGTCCCTGTTACTCCAGGCCCACTGCTGCTTCAGGACACCCACACCTGCTGCTTGGAACTCTCTTTTCTCTTAGAATGCTACATGGCCTCTTCCTTCCTTGATCCCCCAGTTACCATCGCACAGAAGCCTTCTCTGCTGGCTTTTTTACTTTTTATTTTTATTTTTCGAGATAGGGTTTCTCTGTGTAGCTCTGGCTGTCCTGGAACTCACTCTGTAGACCAGGTTGACCTCAAACTCAAGAGATCTGCCTGCATGTGCCACCATTCCCTGGCTCTTATTTAAAATTGTAAAATCCAAACCAAAACAACTCTCCCCTGACTCCTTCTATTTCCTGACTTATTTTTCTCTATCCCACCAAACAGGCTATAGCATCTGCTTGTTTCTCTGTCCACTTCCTACTGGGACATAAGCTCAATGAGAAGAAGAGTTTCTTGGTTGTGGGATAGATGTTCATCATCTATTCGATCCTACCTGAAACAGTGTCTGCTACATAATGAGCTCCCAACAGACCTTTTAAACTGGAATGGATGGATTCCAGTTGGTGCTGAGACCAAGGAACAAGTCTGGCTATAGATAGAAATATAACGTGAAAGCTGGGCATGGTGGCACACACCTTTAGTCCTCAGTCCTTTAGTACTCAGGAAACAGAGGCAGGCTGATCTCTGTGAGTTCAAGGCCAGCCTAATCTACAGAGTAAGTCCAGGACAGCCAGGGGTACACAGAGAAACCCTGTCTCAAAAATCAAAACAAGGGGTTGGGGATTTAGCTCAGTGGTAGAGCACTTGCCTAGCAAGCACAAGGCCCTGGGTTTGGTCCTCAGCTCTGGAGAAATAAAAAATGACAAAAGAACTTCTCTTTTAAAAAAAATCAAAACAAACAAGAAAAATGGAAATATAAAGATTGGTTATTTTTAGGAGGTAAATTTAACTCTGACACCATTCATTTAAACGCCATTTCAGGCTTGGGGTGGGTGCAGGTGAGCAGCAGAGTTATATTATTGTATTTTCTCTCTTTGACTTGCAATCTTAGGATCATACCTGGGACATCATGTATAATAGTAGGCAAGTGCTTTGTTTAATTAATTAAGTGTGTGTTCCAAAATATATAAATACAAGCCTATTGGTGTCGTTCTTGTCTTGCTCATCTATATAATGTTACTCGTGTGTATATGTCTTCAAGGTCGGCCATTTGTTTTGTTATTGTAGTTGTTTGATTGTTTTGAGGCAGGGTCTTTCTATATAACTCTGGCTGTTCTGGAATTCTCTATGAAGACCAGGCTGGCCTTGAACTCAGAGCTCTATCTGCCTCTGCTTCCCAAGTGCTGGGATTAAAGGTATGCACCACCAGGCCTGATCTTGACCATTTGGAATTAAATAAGAGATTGGTGTGTTCCTCTGGGACAGACAATGTCTCCTTCTCTTGATGTTCCTTGGTTGGCTGTAGTTCTGAGTCTGTTGTGAGACACAATGGACTTGCTCCCTTCTGTGTTAACAAGCCTAGTGGTGTCGTTCTTGTCCAGGTAAGCTTAGGCAGCAGTGTTGGTGAGACTTCATGGACTTTCCTAGGAGGTACAACCTCACAGTAAACTCCCTGGTCCTCTGGCTCTTACAGTCTTTCTTCTGCAATGACCCCCAGTGTTAGGTGCAGGAGCTGTGCTGTGGATGTATCAACTGATGTTAGACTCCACGACTGTATTTTAATCGGCTGTGGGTTTCTGAATGGTCCCCATCTATTGTAAAGAGAAGTTACATTGATGAGGGGTTAGAACTATACTTAATCCATAGGCATTAGGATAAATAAATAGAATGTAGTTAGGGGTTATGCTGGTTTAGTAGTTTGGTGGTTGTAGACTCTTCTCCAAGATCTATGACTTCACTAGCTTCAAATAGTTGGCAGATTTCCAGTACCAGGCATGGGTTCTCTCTTGTTGAGTGAGCCTTAGATCCAACTAGAGAGCTGTTAGTTACCACCCAAGTGTGAGCATCAACTACCCCACCCTTAGCATTCCTCTTGTGCCATGCTGATCTTGTACTTGACAGATGTCATAGCAGAGCAATAGTGCTGGCTGCTCCCCTCTCATTGCCTTCGGGTACCATGGAGGCTAGTCCTCAGGGAGGAAGCTTTCAGGTCAGATCCAGCTCGGGTCCTCTGGGTCCCATGTCCTAAGTGCATGGTGTCATTAATGGTAGGCTTTTTCTCTACTTTGGTGATGCAGATGTAGGGCAGATTAGACCACATTAAAAGTGAAACCACCACACAGCGGCAGGACTTTTTTTTTTTAACTGCCCAGGTTAGCATCAAACTGGTGATCTTCTAGCTTCATCCTCTAAATTAGCTGTGCCACACTAGGCTCAGCTCCTTGATTTTCTCTCTAGATCATGAAAAGCACAGCCACTGAAAGCTGCAGGATATCCAAATGCAGCCTCAGAGGGTAAATGGAAGTCAGCAGTGTGGACTCCTGCACTGCTCCTAGCCAGCCGTTCCTCCTGCCTTTCACTGTGAGCCCAAGTGAAGGGACAAGGGGTTGCGTGTGCTTTGTTGGCTCTTGGGATCTCCATACTCAGCTTACCTAGAAAGAAGATCTACGTTTTGATTTTACAAAATGCATAAGCAGTATTAAGGCTGGAGCTCGTTATACGGCTTAGCAGTTAAGACTGCTTGCTGTTCTTGGAGAAAACCCAGGTTTAGTTACCAACCACATGTAGGATGCACATCCATACATGCTGGCAAAACACTCATAAAATTAATAAAATCTATGTTGGTTTTTTTTTTAAAGGCTCTTTCTATAGTGTATCAAACTGCATTTGCTAGCCACCTCTCTACTATGTAGAATAGAGTCTTTGCATTCAGGTCTGAAATTGCATGCTGGTTTTATAACTTTGGGGCTGGGCCTGCTTTCCATTAGCCTTTCGATTATGAGCTTGACAAATCAGCCTCTCAAGTCTGCCTTCCGAATATCATGCATGGCACGGTGTCTTGGTGCTTAATAAGAGCCTTTGTTGTTGTTGCAGTCTTGGCTTAGGTATAATGTTTAATGTGGAAACATCCAGCAATGCACAGAAGTAGAGGAAAATAGCTCATTAGATCTCCAAGAACCCAGTTTTCATAGTAATTATCCACTCTTGTTTCATCTCAGTCACCACCCACAAAGATCATTTTGAAACAAATCATATGTATTGTGTTATTAATTTATAAGTATTACAACATGTGTTTCTAAAGAATAAGGACTTTAGTCCGGTGGAGGTGACGAACCCCTTTAATCTCAACATTCGGGAGGCAAAGGCAGAGAGATCTCTGAGTTCAAAGCCAGCCTGAGCTACCCAGGGAGTTCCAAGACAGCCGGGGCTACACAGAGAAACTCTGTCTCAAACAAACAAACAAACAAACAAACAGCAAACAAAAACTGTCAGTCCCTTCAATTGTCACATAAATGGGTTGTTTAGTATGCGTAGTGATTTTGTTCTGTTTGCTTTGGCTTGATTCTGACTTTTTTTTTTTTTCTTTAATGGACATAATCTCACTTTGTAGCCCAGGCTGACCTGGATAGAACTCAAGGCAATTCTTCTGTTGAAGTCTCACAGTGCTGGAGGTGTGGGCCATCACAACTGTCTGATATTTAAAAAAAAATACTTTATTAAATCTGCATTTTGATATCATACTTAAATTTTCATATTTATTAAAAGTGTGATTGAGGCATGAGAAGAAATTTTGTTATAAACACGTTCAGTTTAGTATTGTTTAGAAACAGAGAGAGAGAGAGTCAGATGAGTAGAGGGTTGCTTCCCAAAAGGACCTGACAGTGGAACCCAAGACAGCAATTTAGACCGTATCATAAGTCAAATGGTATTGTTAAATCAGAAAAGCAGGTTAGAACCCTTCCACTTTTGGTAACAAATCACACGAACATATCATATACCTATCTCTGAAAGGCGGGGAAACTAGTGACTTTAATTCTCTCTTAATTTTTTCAGTGAAGTGCCTACATCTTTCTACAGTGTCCATGTGTGACTTGTGTAAGGAAAGATTACTAACCCAACATAGTTGGCTAGGCAGGGTGGCACACATCTTTAATCCCAGCAGTCTGGAAGCAGAGACAGACAGATCTCTGTGAGGTCAAGGCCTATATAATGAGTTCCAAGCCAGGCATAGACTTCATAGTGAAACCTTGTCTAAAAACAACAAGAAGACCAAACAGAACCAACGTAGCACTGCATACGCTTGGTTGGCTGATAGTTTTTCTATGTGTAGCTAGTTATACTTGGCTTTGCTTTGTTCTGACCATGAGTTTCCCTCCTGTTCTGAGAGGAGTCCTTTGAGGCAAGAAGAGGCATGACACAGAGGGTTGTGTCCTCACCTGCTCGTCTGGCTCACGGGCACACAGCTGCACAAAGGGTCATTCATGCGGCTGCTAACCCACCCCATCCCCCACCGTAGCTCACGATCCCTGGCGGACTTCATGTGCCACCTTGAAAGGGTGAGAAGCATAGATAGTTCAGGACTCTTCCTGTTTCAGGAAGAGAAACTGAGTCACAGAGAATCTTTCCTTTCCCCTGTGCTGCCCTTCAGATTGGTCTTAGGGTTTTAGGCTAGACAACTGAAACTGTTCCTGACTGGGTGGTGATGTCTCAAATCTCTTCTGAGTTTCAACATCTCAGTGTGGGTGTGTGAGGGGCCGGGCCCTTGCGTTTGGCCGAAGGGGTGCTTAATCCTGCCTGTGTGACACACCACTCCACATTCTGTGGTTCATGATCTGACCAGACTCGCTCAGGTTCTCACGCCCATTTAAGGCAGGCTGGCTTCTGCTTGTCATAGACACTGCCAGGATTCACAGACCCCACATTGCTCTCCATACAAGTTCCTTGATGCTCAGCTCGTGCTTTCTGCATTGAGGTCCTCAGTCCTGTCATCCACTGTCCCCATCACCCCCTCTCCATCCCTTACCCCTTCTCCTTTGCCATCTCCTCTGTGGGTGTTGACCTTTCTTCCTGCTCTGTACCCAGAACTTTGCCGGACACCATCTCTAAGCACCAATGGACTTGGATTCAACATCTCCACAGATACCAACCCAGAGGATATTCAAGTATTTTATACAACAACTGGTATGGAATCTGTATGCAGCTTATGTGTATCTTCCATAATTTACTAATACCTAATACAATCTAAAAACTACATGAGGTTTAAGAAATAAAACGAAAAGTCTGTACATGTTTAACACAAACACAATTAAATTTTACATAGCTCAGGCTAGCTTCAAACTCCCTATGTAGCTAAGGATAATCTTGAATTTCTTGATTTTCTTCTGTCTCTACCTCCCTAGCACTAGATTACATGCACGCAGTGCCACTCCTGGTGTGAACTTGGTACATTCTGTGCAGTATTCAAGTACTCTACCAACTGAGCAAAATCCCTAGCACTACAAATTCAATATGGGAAAAAAAAAAGGTTTTGTTGTTTGTTTGTTTCAAGATAGGGTTGCTCTGGGTATCCCTGGCTGTCCTAGAACTTGCTCTATATACCAGGCTAGACTCAAACTCAGTGACTTGGCTGCCTCTACCTCCCAAGTGCTGGGATCACAAATGTGTGCTACCACTGTCCATCAGACGAAAAAGTTCTAAATTTTATTTTATTGTGTGTGTGTATGGGTGTTTTGCCTGCATGTATGTCAATGCACATGTTGTGTGACAAAACTTTTCCTGGAGAGAGAGAGAACACACACATTTTCTTACCCTAGATAGGGAGCCCATGATAGACCAAGGTACAGAAACCTCCAAAGCCCAACTTGGTAAAGCAATGGGTTTTATTGGGGTTACTTACAGGATTATGGGTGAGGGCTTACTTAATGGAGCAGAAAAGACTCAAAGACTGCTGCATCTCCAAAGCCCACCCCAACAGAAAGCCCACCCCCAACATGGGTGACAGCTCTCAAAGCCAGGAACCTGGAGCACACTGCACAGCCTGCAGGCTGCCCAGCAGGTTAGAGGGTATCTTTTCCACGTTTCTCAGATGGTCTAAACCTCTTCCCAGCTGTCCAGCTAGTTTCTATTTTTTGTTTTTCCCAGGGAACTGATTTGGTTTCAGAGTCTTCTTGGTTTGTCAGAGAGTCTTCTTTGCAGCTCAGCCTTGCTCCTCTGAGAGGGAGTCTCAGGCTATTATTGCTTACTCTGGTAGAGAGAGTGATTCTGGTCAAGGGGGCGCAGTGATTCTGGTCAGTTTCAGGGACTTCCTGAATCTATTTTGAGTTGGTTACCTTCCTGCTTAAGGAGCTTCCCTGCAGGATGGAATGTTTCAATCCTGGAGGAAACTGTTATACAACAGCACCACATGGGTACAGTGTCAGCAGGGACCAGAAAGGGACAATGGGATGCCCTTGAGCTGGAGTTAAAGATGGTTCTGAGCTGGGACTAGAACTTGAGTTCTTTGCAAGTGTTCTTCTGAGCCATCTCCCCAGCCCCTAAAACATATTTGTGGTCCTTGGTTGTATCAGTAGGTACAGAGGGGTCAACCAGAGGCTCCTTATTTTCTTCCGTGTATCCTCCAAATGTCTCTCCTACTCCTTAGAAGTCTGCAGACTCTTTGCAGGGGCAGAGACTGTCACCATGAGAAAGATAGCAACTCTTACTACTTGCCTGACATTTCTCAGGTGCCAAGCCCAGAGCTAAGTGATTTACATAATGATCTCATTCCACGATAACAATAAACTTGTATTATCAGCCCACTTCACAAATGAGACAGTCGCTGACCGAGGTCACCTAGCTGGAAAACTATAGAGATGAAATTGTTCCTATCTCCATCAGATTACAAAAACTGTCCTTTTTATCATTGTATTGTCTCTTGGTCACTGTTGCTTCCATCAAATTCCCTTGAGTTTTTTTTTTTTTTGGGGGGGGGGGGGAGGGGACTCCAACCGCCCTCAGTTCTAGGTTGTAGACAAGCCTCCGGCTGATGGTCCTTTCTGACTGCAATCTCAGGGCTTTGCTGGCCTGAGCCTGGAGGGTGGTTGGGATGAGAACACTCAAAGCTCTGTGTATCCTTCCACCCTCCACATTCTTGCCTCTGTGCATCCCTCCCTATTTTACAACGCCTCTCTCCCACTCCTTTACTTAGGGACTCTTAAGCTGCTAGAAGATTCTCCTTGGACACTCCAGAGTCTCTAAAGCTGCTGGGCTGGTTTCTCTTGATAAGAGTTGGTAAGAAAATTGTGCGGTGCATCAGTGAAGGTCTCCCAGGAGACACCTAGACTGAGGATAAGGTCCCACCAACCCCAGCTCTGACACTTCTTTTGAGACCCTTCCCTTACCCAGCCTCCTGAGCCCGTGGGTTAAGCTCCACCCCTCTCTGAGCACCTTAAAGTTTGGGGGCTGAATTCCAAGTAGGAGGTGTGTTGAACGGACTTCAGGAGGCATCTTGCCCTGGAAGAATGGGGGAAAGGTGGCAGAAGCTACAGCTGCTGCCTCCAAGGACATCTGTATAGCTCCCAGGGGACCCTCTGCCCTTTCCCCCTCCCACAAGCCTGGGCGAGCAGGGACCAAGCTTGCTTGTTATCACCTGACGCTGAGCAGCCACTGATCCCATTGGTGGAGCCAGATTCGGTCTGGCTCTCCTGTTCCTTCTCGATTTCTCTGCCTCTCTCTCCTCCACGCTGCTTTGATTTCGCTCTTGCCTCTCTTCTTGCGCGCTTACTCGCTGGGTTCCCAGCAACGCCGCCGTTTTCTTGCCGGGAGCAGTAGCTATAGCTGCAGAGCCAGACAGGCGCTGCCTGTGGGGCATGGAAGCCGACTTCCCAGTAGCCCAGAGAGGAGCGAGCGAGCCCCGCTGCCTGTGACCCCAGGCGTCAGGCTGCTGTCCCCTGCCTGGAGAGATCATCATCTATCTACACAGAGTCTCTCCCTTCCTTCTCTTCCAAGTATCCCTCTGCAGGGCCGGCTGAAGCCAGGTAAGTGCGCTTCTCCCCCCCAAACCATCCTGCCTATTCTGGGAGGTTAAGAGCTGCGGCCACCAGGGTCTCGCCACTGTCCTGGCTGTCCACCTGGGTTGCCAGGCCTGGCGACCTTGTCCCCTTTCCCCTAAGTCCTTGGCAAAGAGCTTAACAGCTGGATCTGGTCTCCGGGGCGACACAGTTAGTTACCCCGTGACCATTCTGCGCAGTCGGCAAAGCCAAAAGGTTCAGCCGGGTGGGGGAGCCTTCCCTCTGGCATGCCAGTAGCTTTTTGAAATGGGCTTGGGGAAGGGGGCCCGGTGTGTACAACGTGTCTGCATGGTTGGGAGGAGGCTGGAGGCTAGCTTGCGTAGATAGGTCTGTCTCTACGCAGTTAGATTCCTTTAGGGTTTCTGACCGGCTTGTAGCATGTTTCAGAACATTTTTCCGCGTGAGGTACATGTGTGCGGGGGCAGCATTTATCCGAGTAGCCTGTGGGTATATGTGGCAGGGGCCCCAAGAGCCAGTATTTTTAGGGGGTGGACATGTCACTTGTCATGTGGGTGGGAGTACATGTTGAGGGAGTACTGTAGCAACCAGGCTGTTTCTATGTGGGGAGGGGCAACTTTGAAGCAGTAGGAGGTGGGTAGGTGGGAAGTGTGGCACAGACCTCTGGCTGTGGGTAGACTTGAGTAGGTGTGCAAACCTGTTGGCCTGTGAAGAATCAGGCTGACCCAGTGTGGCCAAGGAGCAAACATGTTTTCAAAGTCTGTGTCTTGGAACCTACAAAAGGCAATGCCAGAATCCAGGCAAGGATTGACGGGCGCTCAGATATACATGTGTGCACAGGCAGCCATGTGGGTTGCCTGTCCTCTTGTGGGAAGTGGCATGCATATGTGTTGGTGCCCGTGGCTTCCTCGTTTCCTCAAATATGGCTTGTGACAATGAGGGACACATGCATGTGGGTATGTATAGATGTGAGCACGGGCAGGTTGGCATGAAGGCGACAGCTCTCGAAGGGGAAATACTGGGGCATTCTTAGAATGTGCAAGGTGGAGGGGGGGCACATCTATGCGTAGGTGAGTGTGGAGGAATGAGGATGTCTACGAAGGCATATGCTGAGGTATGTGGGCACCCCTTGCGCATGTGTATGTGTGCATGCCTGCCTGCGTGGGGGTATGTACATGCTTGCTTAGGGTGGATTCACATGGCAATGTGGGTGTTCCTAGGGTGCTGCCTCAACCTGTCCCTCACCGGCTGCCCTTCCCTAGGCATCTGGGTGTAGAGAAGCTGGGTTGACACCCACCCTTCGTCCATGCTGGCTGGCTGCCCTTGTAGTGCCAGCTGCCCCCACTCTCACAGACCTTAGGCTAGGGTGTGGAGAGCAGCTCTCCCAAAAAGGGAGAGAAGAAGAGATGAGTGAGGGCCTGGCCTGGAGTCTCCACCCACCCACCCACCCACCACCAGAGCTACCCTGGTCTCTAGGAAGACTCAGAAGTGAGGAGGGATCAAGGCAGGACAGGTGTCTGCTCGGGGCAGGTGTAGGCTGGATCCCATGTGGGTGGGAACCACTCTCAAGTCCTGAGGTGGGAGTATGCATTCATGTTCGTGGGTGCAAAAAAGCTCTCTCCGAAGCGACTTGTCGGTAGCTTGTCGGTATCCAGGGCTTTGTTAACTCTTTGCTGCTCCACACCTCTTCCCCAAATTTTATACGGTAGGATTGCTTGTTGTGGGGTTGTTTCCACATAGCCAATCCCATTTGTCTCAGTTTGGTGAAGACCTGGTAAGACTCCCATGATTCTCTGACTATAGATTTCCTGTGCATGAAACCAGAGACATTGGGCTACAGGGTGGGGAGCTGAGTTAATAGTGAACTTTGAGGACCACCTGGGCAGGTAAGGCCATCAACGGTCCCCTCGCTTCTCTCTGTTCTACCACCCAGGCAGGCCACAGGTTAATGTAGTGGTGCCAGGCACTGAAGCATGCTTAATTGACAGGAAAATGTGGGTTGGATTTTCTGGGAGCTATAAATAAAAGTACCTGATTTTGTAGGCACAAGGTGCCCTCACCCTAGCTCCTGGGCAAGAGAAGGAGAAGAAAAAGGGGAAGAGAGAAAGAGGGAGAGGGAGAGGGAGAGGGAGAGGGAGAGGGAGAGGGAGAGGGAGAGGGAGAGGGAGAGGGAGAGGGAGAGGGAGAGAGAAAGCAGGGAAGAAGTTGGTAAGAGATGAGCTGTAAGAGAGAAGCCAGAAAGGGCCCTGAGTGAGTCCATCCATAGCTGTGTGTCAACCCCCCTTCCCTGCCCCCCATTCCTGGGAGAACCAGGCCATAGACAAGACCAACTAACTCTAGTGCAGCTAAGCACAGTCAAGAGAAATAATGGCATAGTCCTTTCATGACTAGATGGCACCAAGTCAGACCAGAGCTGAGGGAATGGCAGTAGAAGGCTAGGGAAAATTCAGTCGCTTGAAAAACACTGACAGGAAGAAGAGTTAAGTAAACAACAGGAACAGCCATATATCATGTGGACACTACACATGCGCGCGTGCACGAGCGCTCGCGCGCGTGCACACACACACACACACACACACACACACACACACACACAATCTTAGTCCATAATAAAGAACTTAGCCTCAGAGTGTAAGTAATTTGCTGGCTGTGCGCCCTTGGATATGTCAGCATCCCCAACTTTGGTTACCTGTCTGTAAAATAAAATAAGGAGAATAATAGCACCTGTATATTACCAGTCTTGTGTGAGATGACATTAGTTTATGTCGGCCCTCGATAGGTGTCAGTGTTAAAGTAATTCTTTAAGCTGAGCGTGGTGGTACACACCATCAATCCCAGTACTCAGGAGGGAGAGGCAGATCTCTGAGTTGGAGACCAGCCTGATCTACAGGGTTCCAGGACAGCTAAAGCTACGCAGAGAAACCCTGCCTAATAGAGACCAAAAGTGACTCGGACTGTGGTGATGTAAACCTTTAATCCCAGCACTCCAGACTCAGAGACAGGAGAATCTCTGTGAGTTTGAGGCCAGCCTGGTCTAAAGATCAAGTTCCAGGACAGCCAGGGCTACACCTGTTTCAACCCCCCCTTCTCCTCCCCCCAAAAAAGACCAAAAGTAGTTCTTTAAAAGAGCAAAGTGAGCACACGTCTGTCATCTTAGCACTTGGGTGGCTGAGGCAGGAGGATAATGAGTTTGGAGCCAGGGGCTGCACGCATCTCGGGAAAGAAAGAAATAAGATTAAAAGACAGGAGAAAGAAAATTCAGCTGAAATCTGTGAAAACAGAAACTGTATGTCAAAGTAATGGGCAAAGAAGAGCTTAAAGCAGGCTGTGACCCATACCACCCCGACCCACCAAAGATATATGCACAGCATTTGTCCCTGCACTGCAGAGCCCCTCACTGCTCCCTCCAGTCACTCCCAGGGAGGAGAGAGGCCTGAGTGGGCCCAGGGTCTTGGCACCTGTGGACTCTTGGCTGTCCCTGACCTGCCACCTGCCCCAGTCCTCAGGTTTCAGCCCCTCAGCAGGTGCTTCCTCTGTGCCTCCTCCTCCCCATCCTCTCCCCTCCCACCCTTTCTCTTTTCACGCCTGCTGGCTGAGGGCCCCTCCCTCCTCAGCTCCATCTGCTGCAAATCTGTCCCTCTGCCCAGTGTTTGCAACATTCCCACTGCCTCGGCCACCTGTCAGGGGCCGGCTGCTCTGAGGACCCTGTACGGAGAGCCAAGAGGCCCCTCCAGAGGATACCCCATCTCACCTTGGGTCCCTCCTATCCAGTCTAGCCCCACTTCAAGCTTTTCTATAGCATTTATGAGGCTGCGGTATTTGATGGGTTTCCACCTCACCAAAGCATGGTGTGTGTGTGTGTGGGGGGGGGGGACACCACATTCTAGAAAGCTCTGTGATGGGCTGGAGGTGCTGATCTGTCCTCTGGCCCTCGATCCCCACAGGAGCCAAACCAGAGGGGAACATGGAGCTTCTGTCTACCCCCCACAGCATCGAGATCAACAATATCACCTGTGACTCTTTCCGTATCTCCTGGGCCATGGAGGACAGTGACCTGGAGAGGGTCACCCATTATTTTATTGACCTGAACAAGAAGGAGAATAAGAATTCCAACAAGTTCAAGCACCGAGTGAGTAAGGGACGACCCGGCCCCTCTCCCCAGCCCCTGTTCTACAAGGGAGCGAATTGATGGTCTCCCTACACAGATCAGGAAGAGGCAGAGGCCTGGCCAGAGTTCAGATCCTTCTCACAGGGTCATCCTGCCAAAGTGATCGAACCATTCAGAGCCTTCCCGTCTTCCTTGGTAAAAATGGAATGATCACACCACCCCTTGTAGAGCTGTGGAAAAGATTCCACGAGAGATGTTTTCATGCTCATTGGTCCAATGCCTGGCACAGCTCCGATCGCACAGCTCCAATGCTGTTCTTCTCTCCGTGGCTAGAACTTCAGACAGGAGCAGAGCACATGGATGTGTGGGCAGAACGCACGACCTCACAGATAGAGTTCCAAACCTCGATAAAGCCCAGGAGTTGTGGTTGAGCAGGCAGGCAACATAGCCCCCTTTAGCCGGGCATAGGATGCTGTACACAGTCCTAGGGATTCTCTGCTCCTTCTCTGCCCACTGGTCTGTTTCCTGGGTATAGAAAAGGCATGGAGGAAGTCTCTCCTCAATGTGTCCTTTCCCCAGGTTAAAAGCCACCATAGGAGCAGGTGGGAGGAAACCTCTCATCTTCTCCAGCTGCATGCAGAAGCTGGGAAGAGTTCAGTGCAAAGAAGCTGGCTCCCAGGGTGACAGCCTTGGTGTGGGTTCTCTCTCTCTCTCTCTCTCCTTCCCTCCCTCCCTCTTTCTCTCTCCCTTTTTCTTTCTCTCCCTCTCTCCCTCCCTCCCTCTCCGTCTCTCCCTCCCTCCTTCTCTCTCTCTTCCTCTCTCTCCCTCCCTCCCTCCCTCTCCTCCCTCTCCCTCTCCCTCTCTCTCTCTGGATCTGGCTCCCTAGATCTGGGAGTCTTTTGGCAGGCCAGTTGCCACGGTGACGTGAATGTTCAGCACCACCCCCTTGGCCCTCCCCCCAGAGAATAAGGCATATTTTTCTCTTCCTCCCTGGCTTCCCAGCATTTGCCGTTGCTGTGGAGACAGCACTGCAGTGTGCAGATTTCTCGAAGTCTCCCTCAAAAATGAAGGTCTTGCCACCTTCAACTTTGGGGTTCTTCTCCCAATTGGCCTTTCCCACTAGTTCTCAAGAAAATGGGGCATCAGGGGGCTTGAAGGAGATTTCCCCCCAAGCCACTGCTTGCTTCTGTAGTGAAATGGTACCTGGGATATAGAGCTGTGGAGTCTCTGAAACTCTGAGCCTCCTTGGGAGGAAGAGGGGAGACCTGGAATGAGGCCAAGATCAGGTGTGACTTCAAGACTGATGCTTGGTTCTCCGTCTGTACCTCACTTCTTAGGATGTCCCCACCAAGCTTGTGGCCAAGGCCGTGCCTCTGCCCATGACGGTGAGAGGCCACTGGTTCCTGAGTCCCCGGACAGAGTACAGTGTGGCAGTGCAGACTGCGGTGAAGCAGAGTGATGGAGAGTACCTGGTGTCTGGCTGGAGTGAGACTGTGGAGTTCTGCACTGGGGGTAAGATGATGTTAATACCCATCTCCATACTTGGTTGGGTTATTGAGGGCAAGTATGAGGGAGCTCTTTATCACAGCCCAGCATACTCAGAGATCCCTGCTGTACTCTGGGTGCTATGTTTAGGCCAGAGGGAAGATACAGAGCCTGCCTAGACAGATAGACACTCTGCACATTGGCAATACCACCTACTTTTCTGGCCTGGGCCACAGGGGAACAATCACATATCCGTACATTTTAAAAGTCACTTTGTTTTTATTTACATGTATCTGTGTAGGTACGCACACATTGTACATCTGAGTCCCCACAGAGACCAGATGAGGGTGTTGGATCCCTTGGAGCTAGGGTAACAGGTGGTTGTGAGCCACCCCACATTGGTGCTAGGAATTGGACTCTGGTCCTCTAACTGCTAAGTCCTCTTTAGCTCCGAGAATATATATTTGTAATCGTGGGAAATAGATGTAACATCAAGCTGACCATCTGAACCATTTCTAAATATGGAGCTCGTAAGCAGTTTATACTGTTATTGTACAACCGATTGTCTGAACTTCTCCATCTTGCAAAGCTGGAACAGTACGCTCTCAGAGCCGTCGCTTCCCGTTTTCTGTCCTCTGGTCCATCTCTACCTCTATTCTTTCTGTCTTTCTGGTCTTTGACTATGTAAGATGACCCATGAGTGAAATCAATTTGTCCTCTGGTGACCAGCTTCAGCTCATTTCCTTTACTAGATGATCAGTAATAGCCACAGGTATTATTTGTCAGAGTTTCCCTCCCACTTAAGGGTAAGCAGTATTTTGTTGCATTGGATAGATCACTTTTTTTGTTGTTTTTCAGTAGTCTACCGGTGATCATTTGGTAGGGCGATGACATGTTGTTTGTCCTAAGTCTCCCCTTAACCTGGAAAAATGGTCCCATCTGATGGCCTTGTAAGGTCTCTTAGGTGGAGCATAACTTGCAAATTCTAGCTTGGACAAAAGCCACTTTGCATATGCTTGTTGCCGATAGCCAAGGAGCTGCCCCAAAATGTTCTATCCCTTCGGTGTCCATGTGAGATCTGCTCCAGATTGCTCTCTGTCACAGGGAAGGGGCAGAGAACATTCTTTGCCCTGGGGCCTCCAAGGCTGCTGGCTCCATCCTCTGCCAAAAGCTGTGCCCCCAGTCTCCTTGAGTTGAAGATATACCTTTCTCTACTAGAGAGGTGTCTTGTGTGCTTTGAAGGAGAGGTATCTTGGTTTGCCCCACCCCGCCCCACAGAACTGAATATATAGTAAGTGTTTTATTTAGATTGGGGATCTGAAAATGCTATAGCTGGGTCCACCCTCCTTTTTCCAGAGACCAAGCAGATGGAAATGTAGTGGCTGCAACAAGCAGAGGGCTTTGTTTCAAGGCACTGTCTACATCTGATCCCAAGGCCCTAGGCTCAGCTTCCATGGTATGGGGGTTGAGGGGGTCAGGCATATTTCCTGTCCTGGTATCAACCTTCTTTATTTCTCCCAAATAGAGAGCTCAAGTAGACAACTAGTGCCTCAGCCCTTCTACGTAAACACCAAATCTATACTTTGTTCTTTGATTCATCATTAACTCCCACTCATAGTTACGCTTAGCCACCATATTAGTTGTGGGACAGGCTCTCACCTCCTGTATTTAAGGGCCTTTTCCTCCCCCCCCAAAGGACCTTGTATTCTCCTTCTTGAGTCTTTATGTTTCCTATTGGCCCTCTTTTCACATAAGGGTGTCCTGGGATGACAGTCTTAGAGCCCCTAGCATGATAACAGGCAGTCCTCAGTCCTTTTCTGGACTCAGAGGGCCTCTGGCAACGCTGTCACTGTAGTGAGGAGACCAGCAAGCAGTTCTTCATGTTCACAGTGAAGGCCAGTTGGCCTGTCGCCCCCTGAGTCCAGGCTGTCTCAGAAGCTCCCCATCTTGGTCCAGAGGGTGAGGCTGCCTGCAGGCTCGGTGGGTGGTGTAAGGAGAAAGAGGTTGTGATCCTGTAGCCAGCTGATCGTTCGCTTACCTCACTCTGCCTGGACTCTTACAGACTATGCCAAGGAACACCTTGCCCAGCTGCAGGAGAAGGCTGAGCAGATCGCTGGCCGCATGCTCCGCTTCTCTGTGTTCTACCGCAACCATCACAAGGAGTACTTCCAGCATGCCAGGTAGGGCAAGTCAGAACTGCTAGATCCTTCCAGATCCTCCTCCACCCCAAAGTGCTGAGGCAAAAGTATAGCTAGCAAGTGTGGGGCTAGCCTGGGCTACTTAATAATTTTTTATTAAAAAAATAATTTTTTAAGTGACTGCTACTTTGGGGTTGAGACTAAAGAAAGGTCAAGGACATTGAAGTAGGGCTTCCTGGCAGAGGACCCTGCTGGCAAGGCAGGATCACATAATATGTTCTGGGTGTGACCCTGCCTTCTGGGACAGTTCCTTTGCCGGGGTCTGTCACACACTGTTAGTTATCTCTCCATTACAGGACCCAGGAGCACAGAGGAGTGGGGCAGGGAGCAAAATGAAAAACTCTTGAGCATGGAAGGCTCTGAGGGAATCTCAGTTTTTTAGCTTCCAAGTTGAGTACAGAGGAGTCCAATGTTCCAAAAACCCATCTGGGACAAATCTTTTAGGATACGGATGAGAATCAGGTATGAGGAAGCCAAAGGACAGGGCTTGGAGGGTCCCACACACATGGCCCAACCAGAGTAGCCTCAGTCTTATTTGCCCACACGTATATGGTTTCCTTGGGAGGAGAGAAAGGGAGCAGGGGAGAGAGACAGACAGACAGAAAGACAGACAGAGCAGGTCTAATACTTCAGCCTTCTGATGTTGAGCTCAAGGCACCAAAGGCCAGCAAGTCACTTGTCTCAGGACGGCCAGGACCATGCCAGCATGAGACTGGGCCAGGGCTTGTCCACCCTCCCCCATGGCTGCTTCACATCCACGTCCTTCTAAGCTAGGTCAGGGCAATCTGCCACCGTTACTGTCTTTATCATTACTGGCAGCTGGGGTGGGGCGTTCCCCACTTGCCCTAAGAAAGCGGCAAAGAGCTGGAATCTTTGGTATTTGTATTAACGAGGCAAGGGTCCTGTTTAGGCTCCTTTTGGGCGTTTTTTTTTTTTTTTTTTTTTTTTTTTTTTCAGAATGAGAGACAAGGTGCACCCACCCCACCCCCGTGTCAGGCTCCCTATTAGGTGGCTGCACACAGACTAAGGCAGAGACTACTTTCATCCTCAGATTCTAGTCAGGGAGACAGCACGGAAGGACTCAATGTCTGCAAGTAGTGGAGGCTGCAAGCTAGCAGGAATGCTGGGAGTTGGGCTGGCTCACTCTCTTCTTAACTTCAGAGTGCTAACCCGTGGCATTTCCCCCTCTCTTTGGCATTCCTCCCTGCTGGGCAGGACCCACTGTGGGAACGTACTGCAGCCTTACCTGAAGGACAACAGCGGTAGCCACGGCTCCCCCACCAGCGGCATGCTGCACGGGGTCTTCTTCAGCTGCAACACGGAGTTCAACACAGGCCAGCCCCCGCAGGACTCCCCTTACGGCCGCTGGCGCTTCCAGATCCCTGCCCAGCGCCTCTTCAACCCCAGCACCAACCTCTACTTTGCGGACTTCTACTGTATGTACACAGCCTACCACTATGCCATCTTGGTGCTGGCACCCAAAGGCTCCCTGGGGGACCGCTTCTGTCGTGACCGGCTGCCCCTCCTGGACATTGCCTGCAACAAGTTCCTGACCTGCAGTGTGGAGGATGGAGAGCTGATCTTCCGCCACGCTCAGGACCTCATCTTGGAGATCATCTACACCGAGCCTGTCGACCTGTCCCTGGGCACCCTGGGAGAGATCAGCGGGCACCAGCTCATGAGCCTGTCCACTGCTGACGCCAAGAAAGATCCCAGCTGCAAGACCTGCAACATCAGCGTGGGCCGCTAGGGACTCCTGGGGAGCCGGAGGGCAGGAGGGTGGGACGTGATGTGTGGCTTAGGTTTGGGGACCTGGCTTTCTCTCCCCTCTCCCTGCTCCCTCCACTTTGTCCACTACCCCCTCCTCCCTACGTTGGAGACAACGGAAGGTCTTAGCATGGCACAGTCCGGGCCTGGTGGACCTGGAGATGGGGGGGCTTCTCAGCAGGTGATAACCTCCTTTCCTGTTTCCCTCTTCTGGTTTTTGACCTCAAGCAGGCCTCCCTGAGTCCTCGGGCATCTCCCAGAGTCCTCCCTGCCTCTCGGGCCAATGCCCATGTATAGCCTGGCCTCCATATAGATGCAGAAAGCTGTGGGGTACCTCCTTCCTAGCCCCACCCACCCCACTCAGGGCTACCCCAGACAGCCCCCTTCTCACTCAGCTGGGCCTGAGGGCTTTGCCTCCTCCGTGCCAGTGCCAGGCTCCTCTCTCTATAAATAACCTCCTGCACTGCTGTCTTGCCCTGGCTGCCCCTGATCCCCCCAGAGCCCAATTCCCGCATGGGAGAACCGTCCATCCCTCCTGTCACTGTCGTTGACCCACTTGAGATGCCCTCCCACTCTCTGGAAAAGTACCCTCTCTCGTTTTCTAGTTTGGAGGGCTCGCTCTGGTTTCTTGAGATTTTCCTTTCTTCTATACATTCCTCAGCAAATCTCTCTCGCTCAGAGAGCACCCAGGTAGGCACAAAACAGCTGCTGGGGTCGAGGAGGGGGAAGGAGACCCCTGAGACCTGTTCCTCAGCCTGAAGCGGGTAACCTCATGTCTTGATGGGTCTGACAGAGCGAGAGAACTGAGTGTGACCCACAGGGCCCTGGCACCCTGCCCAGCTGTGCACTTTGCTCGCTCACCCGCTCACCCACCCGCTCTGCCTGAGAGTCATGACTGTTCTGTGCCATGTGAGCCAGATCTTTGGCTCTCTATCACACCATCCCTTGCTCTCTGGGCTAATCCCCTGGGGAGTTCCTGATGAATTCCCCGCCTCCCCCCCAGCTCCCTGTGTTTTCATCTTGTTCTTGCTGTTGTCTGGATCAGGAGGGCGGGGAGGGTGGACTCCCTGAGACAAGACAAGCAGGTAGAGACAGATTAGAGGGAGGGATTGTCATAGTAACATTTTCCGAGGTGACAGAGATGATACACAGGCAGCTGGACTTCTGTGAAGGACAGAGGAGCTGGCAGACCCACAGGGCCACACCTCTGAGGGACCGGTGAATGGCTGGCTACCAGAGACAGTGCTGGTAGACAGTCAGGTACCTCATGGGATGGGCCAAGAGATCTGGGATCCTGGGAACTATGTAGAGAAGAGGATTTGACACCCCCCACCCACCCACCCAAGGCCCTTCCCCTCTGCTGACAGCATTGTTGTGGTCGTGGCCTGCTGCCTTGTCTTCTGTCCCTGGGTGGGGCACACCCTTCTGTGCTGTGCTTGCCATGAGCATCAATAAACCACAATGGCCCAAGGGCTCCGTCTGTCTTGGTCCATTTAGGCGGCTACAATGAAATGTCACAGACCTGCAAACTCTCACCATTCTAGAAACTGAGAATTCTAAAACCTAGGTGTCTTCAGATGTGATGTCCTGGAAGATCCTGCTTTCTGATCATAGACAGCCATCTTTGCCTCATTTCTGTGTGCCCTACACCCCCACTAGGATGGAAGGGGTTTCCCTAGCCTTAAATTTCGTTTTTCATTTTATGGACACGTCAGTATACTGTGTCCATGCCTGGTACCTGGCCAAAAGAAGGGCCTGAGGACTGTAAACCACCATGTAAGTGCTGGGATTTGAACCTGGGTCCTTAGGACCCAGTGACCTTAAATGCTGAGCCATCTCTCCAGCAGGCCCTCTTTTTAAAAGATAGGGTTTCTAACCAAGTTAGTGTCCAACTCCCTATGTGAGATGCACTTGTACTTTTTCTGCCCCCACAGTGCTGGGGTTCCAGGCATGTGCCGCCACATCTGGTTTATAAGAAGCTGAGACTGAACCCAGGGATTTTTGCATACTAGACAAGCACTCTGCTGAGCCACATCTCAGCCTACCCTCCCCCCACCTCCACCCCCACCCCCAAGCACCCAGCTTCTTTCGTAAGGGCACTAGTCTCATTCACAAGGCCCCACCCTTAAGGAAGGCAAAGCCTCCTGAACCCATCACCATGGACGTTGAGTTTTGACCTGAGCTTTGGGTTCGGGGCATACGCAGGGCAATCGCAGCAGTGTCTCTGAGCCTGAGAAGTGGATGGAGTGGCTGAGTTGCTCTGTTCACCAGAGAGCTCACATGGGGATGCCACCTGAAGCCACATGGGCATGCCCCAATAGCAAACCCGATAGCATCCTTACAGTGGGTGGCAGAGCTGAGAATACAGGGGCACAGCTTTACCCGTGGAAGAGACTGGAGATCATGTGGTCTCACCTTGTACTTCCCAGATAGTGCGGGGAGATATCTAGGGAGGCCTCTTAGGGGAGTGTGCCTAAAACCCCTGGGCCCCTGATGGAGTCCTCTCTGCAGTCCCAGCCTGCCACCACTCAGACCCAGGTGCCACTGAATTTCCCTCTCCCAAGAGCTCTGTGTCCCCTCCTCCCTGGCAGGACTCCTCGGTTGCAGATCTGAGTCACCTCTGTGCCTATTATTATAGGCTTATTAAAATGGTTCTCGGCTGCAGTGGAAATGTTCCAGAACTGTCAGAGGCACCTTACCAACACCGCCTGAGTCAGGGCCAGGTTTACATGTGTCATGGGGCATGGCCACCTTGAGATAAAGAAAAACTGAAGGGCAGTTCACCTCAGCTGAGAGCCTGGGCTGGCAAACGTGTTGCTCCTTCCACACAGCAACTGGGCTTGTCTACATGACCCGGTATTATGCCGACCTCACAAATAAGAAACTGAGGCACAAAACTTAGAGGCTTGTACGTGACTGTGCCAATTCAGAAACTGGGATCTTACATTCATCAACCCCTGTTGGCTGCCTCCTTTAGAGTGTGTCAGTTTATGAGACAGTTAGAACCAGGCAGGTCCTAATCTCCCACGTAGTGGCCCTTTCGCCTGCTCTTTCAGCTAACCCAGAATGACGCCAGGGGGCGCTATAGAGTCACAAATGTCACAGAGGCTTATTTTAAAGGCGTGGGTAGCGTGAGCTCAGGATTGAAGGATGGGGAATGGATTCTTTTGCCTCTGGACAGTGTGGATTCTCAGAGTCCTTAAGAAGGGTGGGCTTCTGTCTTCCGTTTGAACGCCCTTCTGGGTCTCTTGGAAAAAGGGACTGGCTTTCAGTCCTTATTCCAGGGGACAAGGGTGGAGAACAGAAGTAAGCCTGCTTCTTTCTCCATCTGGATGGCTGGCCACTCAGTACCAGCAGAGAAGAAAGTGTCAGAGGACCCACTACAGTCTGCACTGGCTTTCTTTCTAGCTTAGGGTCTAAACAGACCCAGGAGAAGGGGATGCATACTACATACACACCATCTAGGAACATACACACCTTCCTTGGGATGTCCTTGGAAGAAGCATAGGAAACTCAAGGTAAGGCCCAAGGTGGACTGCAGCTGAGGGACCTGAGTTTGTCTCCAGCGCTGATTATAAAGGGAACTAAAGGCTAATCTCAGGGATGTAGGTAGCTGTTCCCATTGTGCAGGCACACACACGTGGCCATACTCCTTTCCCTCCAAAGCAATATGATCCCCACATTCTCTGCACTGCTGTGCGCCCAACTTCCCTACCTCCTCTTTCCTGCCTGGCCAGTATCTATACTTTCAGTTCTCGGTGGAAAAGAGTTCTGTCTGTTAAAGCAGAGGGACAGAAGGCCGGTTTCAAGGGCTTCAGGATTTCCTCTGCCTTCTGTTTGTAGCTTCTCTGATGTTAGGTAAAGAGGTAGCTGGAGGTCCCAAGGAAAGGGACAAAGAGGGACTATACCCTGAAATGCAGGAAGGCCTGATTTAGGAAGCTGAGCTGAGGTGATTGCCCATATAAGTGTGGCCACAGCATCTGGAGAAGATTGGAACCAGATGTTCCAGGATTGGGGGCAGGGAGAGCGGCAGGCAGGAACAGTGTTCTGGTCAGGAGGAGGATGGGTTGTGTGTGTGTGGGGGGAGCAGTGGGGTAGCGCGTGTCACTCTGGGGAGAACACCTGGCTGCCCTCTTCCCCCCATTTCTCCAAGGCAGGCGCCACTGTTTTTGCAAACTGGAGCAGCCAAACTTTTCACAGATTCCAGAATCTGCTTTGCGCGTAGGGACAATCAGGCACAGGGTGGAACTTGGGAGGTACCCAGAAAGGCTACCAGCTGGCTAGAAATATGTCCTTGCTGCCCCACAGGCACCTCCTTGCTACAGGGTAGCAAGTGGTAGGTATCCTCCCACCCTGGCAGAAACCAGTGCACCCAGAGGTGTGTATTCAGAGCAAGAATAGAGAGCAGGGCGAATGAGGAGCTACTTGCCAGATAAAGCCTGATCATTAAGAGCCTGCTATTGGCCAGACAGGGTGACAGGCTGTCTTCAGAGAGCTCTTCCTTCCTTCTCCATTACCACTTCAGGTGTTCCTGCCATTAGCATGATGGCATGACACGACCCAGTCTCAGAGAGGCTAAACGAGTCATCACCCAACATTACACAGCACCCAGAAATAGAACTAGGGTCCAACAATGTGCTGGTGGTGTTGAAGCTTGGGACCTTTCTACTTCCAGAAGTGGGTCAGTGTCACAGAGGTAATCTTCTTTAGGGTGTGTTGGCCTCACTGCCAAGGATTGCTGGGGCTCCCAGACAGCACAGTTGGGAGGCTCTGTGGCTGACTTCTCTCCTCCTGACTCTGGGACTGAAGGTGTGGTGGAGCTCCTTCCTGGCTTTTCCATAGCTGGGTATGTAGGTCGTTGGGACACTCGTGGAGACAGTAAAGGAGCCACTGGGCCTTCCTCGGCCGTGGCATCACAGGTATTGCACTGGAGTTGACCTAGTTGGGATTTTAGGTATTTATGGGTGATGGTGGGCTGGTCCTGGGGAGCACCATGATTTACTCAACTCCTAAAAAAACATTTCTATGGGGCTGGAGAAATGGCTTCAGTTAAGAGCACTGACTGCTCTTGCAGAGGTCCTGAGTTCAATTCCCACCAATCACATGGTAGCTCCCAACCATCTGTAATGGGAACTGATGCTATCTTCTGGTGTGTCTGAAGATAGCTGCAGTGTACTCATATGCATAAAATAAATAAATCTTTAAAAAAAAAAACCCTAACTTATTTTTTTAAACAAAAGTTTCCACATCCTGCAGTCAGCTTGGAATAGTTCCCTAAGGAGGAAAACACTGCCCTGCATCCTTCTCTACCATCTTCTTACTCTGGTATAGTGTCCTTAAAGTCCTCCTCTTCCTCCTCTCCCCACTCCTCCTCCTGCTCCTCCTTCTGCTCCCCCTCTTCCCTCTCCTCTTCCTCCTTCTCCTCCCTCACCATCACTGTATGCTCCTCACCCATGCTTTGGGCTACCATTGCCAGACGGCAACAGTGACAGAGACCCTTGAACCAGCTCCAAGGACCTACTCTGTGCTCTTTATTTCATATCTACTCCACACACTTGATTGGGAACCCATACTGTGTGGCTCTGGTCCTACACAGAAGCTAGGTAGGTCTCCATGATGCTCTGCACCTTCTACTATTGGTACAACATCCCCTGTTGGTCATTTCCCGGAACTGAGATATGATAGCCCCACTGGCAGTCTCTGATGGGTCCAGAAAAGGTCTGGAGGCTCACGCTGGAGTCCTCAGAGGAACACTAGTCTTCTTGGGTGCTGGAGTCTTAGGACACGTGCCTGGGAAGTCATCTGCCTCTAGCCATGCTATTGTTGTTATTCATGAGAACCCGCGCCCATCCCTTCCCCCACCCCCAGAGTAGAAGAACACGTGCATCTCTGTGGCTGGCAGCCTCTGGGTTTAGACAAGGTTGTGACTTCTTGGCTCCTCTGGGCATAGGCCTTGAGAACTGGAATTTTATAATAAATTTTATATAACCTGGAAGGCTGGTAGGGAGGACTGTGACCACTAACGACATATTCTTTCCTGAAGGAGTCAGTAGGTGATCAGAGGGTATGGGAGATGCCAGGTGACTTGACTCCTATCATTCGGGAATCCTTGACTTCTGCTTGTGGCCCTACAGGCTGTGTTGAGCATTCCTGCCACAGGACGGGGATTAAGGATAAGCAACTGCGCCTCTGGGCATCTCCTGTATACATGCAGGTCTCCAGAGTCTCTTCATCTATAGGTGTCTAGGGGGGATGGCTGCAGGCTGGCAGGAAGCTTTTCGTGTTTTGGAAGGATCTGGGTGCACTGTCTACTTTCCACCACTGCTTTCTGCATTAAAGGCCTATATGAGGTCCACTGTGCTGTGCTGCTCCCTAGGGATGGTCCAGATGGCCTGGTAGAGTGCCTACATCTGCCACAGGGAGGAGCTTGGGACTGATGGAAGAATCCTAGCCTCTCAGGGAGTCCTGCCTCGGGGTCATCCACTGGCTTCCTCCAGCATCAGGGTATAGCGAGAATGGGGGGAGTCAAGCCTTGTCCCACTTTCTTTCCCTGTGAAAATCCTAGGGGGAGCCTCCTGGGAAAGGAGGGGGCAGGGTTCTTTTCTGGCTTCTCCAGGCTCCAGTCTGGGCCTCACTGTTGGCAACAGCAGGGAGGAGGAGACTGGACAGGACAGCACCCTTTGTCGCCTGGGGAGAGGGGCCCAAGCTGGAATGTTTACTCAGTGACTGCTGAACCGTCCTGGCTACTCTCTCCCCAGCTGGCACTCAGCATCTGCGGGTCAGGAACGGACCTGTCTTAGCTGATGTAGACCTTCCACTTCTAGTGGGCTTGCCAGCTAGACATTCTCACCCCCTCTTCCCTCCCTCCCCAGACCAAGAGCCAGAAGAGCCAGATGGACAAACATACCCTAAGCCTCTTTTATATGCCTCCTCCCTCCTCCAGACAGCCTCTTTATAGAATGTTCTACTCCTGTTGTGTGGGAGAACTATAAGCAGCGTGTGTGTGTGTGTGTGTGTGTGTGTGTGTGTGTGTGTCCACCCCAGTGCGAAATCACACCCTTAGGAGTTCTGGAATGTTGAGAGGGAAGGGCAGCCAGCAAAACCAGGTGTTTTGGCTCCATACTGGCTTCAGACACCCAGAAAGCTAGAACATCTGGAAGAAACCACCATGCCCCCGCATCATAGACAGCATCTGGCACAGGATATTGGCTGTAACACTTTCTGTTTATTGGCTGGGGTGCCCTGGTGTGGCTGATGAGCCAGTGGGCCTAAGAGAAGCCCTGTCTTATTCATCCACTCTCTCTTCTCTAGCTCCCCGTCACGGCTCCCAGGGGATACCCAGGAAGCATAGAAGTGGTGGGTCAATATAAAACCAAATCAAGGCTGGAGAAGGGGCAGGAAATGTACGTTACAATAAAGATTAGGGACACCGGCTATACACAATACAGTGTGTAAAGACGGCAGAGAAGCCCGCAGGGTCCTGCACAGAGACTGTCTTACCCCAGGCAGGGCCCCAAGGAGGAATGGTCACTTCAAGTGTCTCAGTGAAAGCTCCGGTTCCCCGGCCCCACTGACAGGAGGGCATGGGGAACTGGCTTACAGGGAGTCCAAGTCCCTTGCCTCCTGTTGACACCTGGCCCACTGGCCCTGGTGCCTGGGGGTGAGGGACAATGTGTCACCATCTGCCTGTCACCCCTGCTGTCCAGTCTGGGTGATTGAGGGAAGCAGGACTCCAGTTCCCGCTACCAAGCAGGGGCAGAGGTCACTTCCTGCTGTGGAGTGTGTCCTGGAACTTGGTGCTTGTGTACCGCAGGTGGAAGCCTTTCTTGGAGATGGTGTCGTCAGAGTGGAACTTCACCAGGACAGAATCTCCAGCCGAGTACACTTCCTCGGGAGGCTGCCAGGGAGAAGGATGGACATGAGGAGTTGGGATAGGACTGTGCTTGCTGGCTTCCCTCCCTGAGGTCCTGGGTGTCTCAAGATTCCCCATGAAGCAGGTGGTGCTTGCCTGCAATCCCACCACTCAAGACATGCTGGAGAACAGTCTGGGCTCTCCAGTGAGAATGAGACCACTTGGGGTGTGTGTGTGTGTGTGTGTGTGTGTGTGTGTGTGTTAGGATGGGAGAGAGAAGGAAGGAAGGAAGGAAGGAAGGAAGGAAGGAAGGAGAAGGAGAAGGGAAGGGAAGGGAAGGGAAGGGAAGGGAAGGGAAGGGAAGGGAAAAGAGAAGATAGGAGAGGAGAGGAGAGGAGAGGAGAGGAGAGGAGAGGAGAGGAGAGGAGAGGAGAGGAGAGGAGAAGAGAAGAGAAGAGAAGAGAAGAGAAGAGAAGAGAAGAGAAGAGAAGAGAAGAGAAGAGAAGAGAAGAGAAGAGATCAAGATTGATGGATGTAGGGCTGAAGGGATGGCTCAGTAGTTAAGAGTACTTCCTTATCTCTAGAGACCCTGAGTTCAGTTCCCACAATGGGTGGCTCACAACCACCTATAACTCTAGTTCTCGAAGATCCGGTGCCTCTGTCTAGCCTTTTCAGGTACTGCACAAGCGCCCCTCCCCAGCCCCACCCACACAATTAAAAACATTCTTTTTAAATGAAACAGTTTCATGCTACCAGGATTTTAAGGTGAAATCTGGAAGATGGTAGCTTGTTTGAAGATCAGAATCAGAGCTGGACAGGTGCAGTGGCCTTTATCTCTGCATTTGGGACACTTAGGAGGCAGAGGTAGGCAGATCTCTGTACGTTCAAGTCCAACCAGTTTTACATAGTGACACCCTACCTCAAAACAAAACCAACTCACCAAGCTAAGCTCAGAGCAGAGCCAGCCATTGCTTTTATTTATTTATTAATTTATTTACGTATTCTCTCTGTCTCTCTCTCACTCTGTGTGTGTGTGTGTGTGTGTGTGTGTGTGTGTGTGTGTGTAGAGGGTTAGAGGGTAACCTCTATCCTCAGGTGCCAATCACAATTAATTAATTAGTGAGATAGGATCCCACTGGCCTGGAACTTGCCACGTAGTGGTTGGCCAGTGAGCCCCAGGGGTCTGCCTGTCTCTGTCTCTCTGGTTCTGGGCTTCCAAGCACATGCCACTCAGAGAGGATGGGCCACCCCTTCTCTGTCTATCAGGCTAGGCAGGGAACCCAAGTATGGGCTCTGCTGTCCTTGACTTCATTCCTCTCCTGCCCCAGTTATGGCTCTAGACCCAATGTTTGCTCTGACTCCAGATCCTGAAGTGTTGCCTAAAGCCAAGGGCCAGGGACTGAGGGAGACAGGCAATGTCCTTCTGAAGTGACTTTATGCCTTGGCCCTCCAATCATAGAAGGAGCCATTCTCCACAGCCTTGAAGAGATTTCCAGTAACTGTGCCAAGAAGAAGCCCTGCCTGAGTTCCTCTCCCACATCCCCTCTGCTGGCCCCAGCCTGGGGATATCCCTGGAAGACTTCCCCTGGAGACATCTCATTTGTTGTGTGTCTATGCAGGTAGGAAGCACTAATTTGGCAGCCAGAGATGCCAGAGACATAGGTGGGCTGACAGCTGTACATGGATAGCCTCTCTTCCCCCTCACCCCCCCCCCAGCCTGTTCTTCTTTGGCCCAGTCTCTGCTGCTCATGCTAGGCTGCAGCTCAGCCCCTAAGGGGAGGTCCAGCCAGGGCTGGCAGCTGAGACTGCTCCAGGGAAGTTTAGCCTTTCTTGGGGCAGCAAATGAGAGGAGAGAGGGGCAGGGGCCAGGGAGCATGGATACATGTGAGGGAAGTGGTGAAGGATGGCGGGAGAAAGGAGGGAAGGGAAGGGGAGGGAGGGAAGGAAACAGAGAGAGACAGAGAGACAGAGACAGAGACCCTAATCTGTTACTGGGAGGAAGATAAATGTATCCATGGGCTGGGCCTGGTCTTTCTTACAAACCTGCCAAAGTGATTGTGCACACAGCTTCAGCAGACCCTCTCTAGACAGACTCAGAAGCAACCCCTAGGGGCCTGCTAGAATAGCAGCAGCAAAGGCTTTAGGACACAATAGGCTCTCACCATGGGAAAGAGACAATGGCGTGGTCCAACCAGTCTAGTGAGAGCCTAGCTCAGGGCCCCTGCTTCTGGTTCCGGCCCTAACCTCTGTCCCTCATCCCCCAACCAGTTCAGCCCAGGGAAGTGGTGGCGATGGGGTCAAGGGTTGAGTGGTTCAGGAAGAACCCTATCACCCCCATTTCCAGATTCATGCAGTTCTGCAAGTCAGACCAAACTGGTCCCATGGGAGCCTAGGTCTGGGTGGGGCCCAGGCCAGGAGTTGGTGGAAACCTTTACACTACCCGGAAAGGACCCTGGTTTCCTGGGTAAGGATGCCCGGGTGTGATGGTCTCTGTGAGTGGCCCCAGGTTTTGCATATTAGCTTCTCAGAGGGCCGGGCAAGCCCTTCCACTCAGCCTAGTACCCTAGGTCTCCAGGGATGCTAGCTGCATCAGTGCTGGGGGTTTGGGTGAGGGTTCAAAGGCAATATGGGGTGAGAAGGGTGCTCACCCCAGAACCACAGTAGCGCCCCAGTCTGGGAGCTGTGCTGTCGTAGCCATCAAAGAGCTCTATGTAGTCATAGCCACAGTCAGTCTCCTCCTCCACCTCGAAGGTCTGGAACACCAGCTCCACGCCATAGCCTTCCTCGGCCACGATGACCCACTCGCAGTCCACCCCTCCAGGGTAGTTGTTATCGCCGAACTGGGCATGGGAATAAAGGTCTTTGGTCTTCACATCTGCCCGCACTTGGCCCCCACACTCTGCAGGGAGTGGATGACAAGATTGATCACCACTGATGACCGATCAGTGTGTGATGATTGGTCACAAGGCTGACCACCACATTCCCAGTCCTGTGCAGTACCACCCCGAACCACGGAGACAGATTCCCACTACGGGAGGCCATGTGGCCAGTGCTGGGTGGGATCTGGCTTAGCCTCAAGCAAATGCCCTTGCTATGCCACCTCTGGATGGAAACCCAAGGAGGAGGCTAGGGGACACTCTAGAGTGAGACCCTAAGTAAGAGGTAGCGTCAAGCAGTGGTGTCGGGAGAGGCTAGCTTTACTTGAGAAGAAACTGCTTCTGTGTTCTAGCTGAGAGCTAGCGTGGAAGAGAAAAGCTATGCCTTTGGGTTTGGTGTGTGAACTGGTCTTTAAGGGTTGGCTCAAGTTTAAACAAACAAACAAAACACACATCAACCAAACAACAACAAACAAATAAACCCAACTCCTCCACGGCGGCTCAAACGCTGAAGTTTGCAAGCCAGATGGAGTTCCAGCCTCTGGTTTGTGAACTTGTGCTGGGCAAGGCAAATTGTAAGCAAGGCCTGGACACAGCAGCCACTCTCCCCTGTGTGTCCCTGGACTTCCTCTTACACCCTAGGCTCCGTTTCTGTGGGAGAGGTGGGAAGGGAGCCTTGAAAGAGGCACAGAGAATGGGGGGGGGGGTGGTGGTGTCTGTGGACCTATCAGTTCTGGGATGCCCAAGACCCACCAGTAGACAAGGAAATCCAATACGGATATCCTTGGCCTGCCTTCTGGCCCCCACCCCAGGACTGGTCCCTAGCTTCTCTCTGCATCCTCACCGCCACCCCACACCCTCTCTGCTCTAGTCAGACCAGGTGACTTGCTGTCTACCTGTGTGTACCCTGAGCCCCGCTGGAACTCTGCACCCTCTCCCCCACCATGTGGAATGACTCTAACCAGCCCCCTGAGGTCGGTTTTTTTTTTTCCTGTTTCTTTTACCCTCGTCATGCTTTGACTATAATCATCAGTGCCTGGCTTATCTCTCTGCTAGACTGGGAGTTCCTGGGGTGGGCGGCGGTTCATTGACTGCCACTTGGTCAAATAGACAAAAGCAGGACAAGCTCCTCCCGGGCCGGGATCGGCTCCTGCTAGGCTCATTTTCTGACCTGTACTTAGAATGATGCTCTCCTTGCTCCTAGGTTCCTCTGATTGCTGTCGCAGAACTCTATTTAATGACTTTTGTAATCCCTACAACTTCTTCTCAGTCCCTGAGTGTTCACTCCGATGATCTCGTCCTCAGAACACAATACTGGTCCTGGGGCTACAGGGCTCTGCTCTATGGACCCACAAAGGCCCTTTTTGTAAACTCAAGACCAGGGTTGGCAACCAGAGTCAGCAGTGTATCCAGAGCAAACAGCAGTGTAGGGGTAGGTGTCGCCTAGCCCAAGGCTGGCCTCACCTGTGGAGTGGGATGCCTGGAAACCTTTCCTCTGTACCGAGTTGTCTGAGTAGAAGCGCAAGAACATGCGGTTGCCTGTAGCCAGGACTGGCTCAGGCTTCTTACTGCCACAGAATCGTCCAAGGACTGGTGCCTTGGCATCACGTCCATCGAACACCTCCAGGTGGTCATAAGCACACTCGGGCTGAGACTCAATATCCATCTCCACGAAAGTCTGGAGGATACAAGAGTTCAGATTAGAGAGTGGTATGGCCAGGGCAGCTAGTGGGGAGGAGTCCTCAGATCTCTGCACCTCTGGCCTCCAGCTCATACACAACCATGGTTGAAATAAGGGCTGTGGGATGATGGTGAGGGAGGACACAGGAATGTCAGAGAGGGAGGACTCAGGAATGGGCAGTGTCAGAGACACCCCAATATATTATTCAGAAGAAAGAGGGCTCCTGTTCCAGAAGACTTGTTTCCACATAGATGGGAATGTCCCTAGGCTTTGCCAGGCCCCCCTGTACAGCCAATACCTTGGACTCACACAAGTCTTTGTAGATGGCAGAAGCAAATGGCCACATGGCATGGGGTCAAGGTGTCCATACAGGGTGTCAAGTGGTATCTTACCAGCTTTACCCGGTGCCCAGGGGTGCTGGAGATAGCCCACGTACACTCCTTCTTGCTGGGGTACTTGTCAGGCCAGTTGGGGCTGGTGATGGTGCCACTGGTGGATGTCACCTTGTGTTCACAGCCAGCTGAAAGATGTGAGTGACACAAGGGGATGACAAGGGACCTCCCACCCCAGTGCCTCCTATGAAGAAGGGGCACCCCTCCTGTCCACTCTGTGGCTTTGCCTCTTCTCCTCCATTCATAAAATGGACTGAAGATGCACACCATTTCTTCTTCATTCAGTTACCCCTTGGAGGAATTTAATGATTTGGTTTCTAATGAAGCCTTGGTTGAGACCCCTAAGGTCAGCAGAGAGGTCCACTACCCTTTTTGTGACCTCCTGGCCACACCACTTCTGCCCAACTGTCACACTCTTTCTCCGCTCAGCAACCTGGGAACCTAGGTGCACTGTGAGGCGCTGTCATCTTTTGGGCCCCAGCGACCTCCACAGTCACCAGCGACTTTGGCACCCGACTCAGTCATCCCCAAACTCCACTCCCACTTCCATCACAGGTGACAGCAACGGACAAGTGATGCCACCCATCATGGCCTCTCTGACTGCTGATTTTTCTCAGTTTTTCTGGTTCATATCTCTCCTTACAACCTCACTCTAGGTTTTTCCAGTATGTATCACCCTCTTGCGTTTTTCTTTTCTCCAGCTTAGAGGTCCCTAAGTATCCACACGGGATTTGATCTAGAACCCCTCACAACTACCAAAACCCACAATTCTCAAGTCTCTATTATAAAATAGAGGCCCCCACACATACCTTCCCATCATTGTCCTCTCTCTCCCTCTCTCCCTCCCTTCTTCCTTTCCTCCCTCCTCCAACCCTATCAGTCTCACATAGCTCAGGATGTTCTTGAACTTCTAATGTCCCTGCCTCCATCTCCTAAGTGCTGGGATTATTGGCATCATGACCAGTTTATATGGTCCTGAGAATCAAACCCAGGGTATTGTGCATGCTGGGCAAAAAACTTTGAACTATATTCTCAGCACATTCTGTGCACTTTAAATCTTGGGGGGGGGGTCCTTATATCATATTTAACATAATGTAAATGGGTTGTTCATTTGTTTGTTTAGCTGGGGGTCTTTCTACATAGCTCATACAAGGCTCGCACTCATCATCCTTTGGGCTCCTGAGCACTGAGGTTACAGCTGTGGACCACCACATTCAGCAATTTACTGCACTGTTTGAGGAACAATGACAAGAAAAAAAAAATCTGAGCCACATTAATACAGATGGACCCATCATGGGACTAACTATATTTTCAGATAGAGGTTGCTTGAATTCAGGGCACAGACCCATCACCTAGAAGTCTGTCTTCCACTGTAGTATAGACGAGTTGGTTGCCCTCTGCAGCTGAACTACATGGCTGATCACCAAAAAGCTGACATGCTAGAGAGCCCATTCAGCTGGCCTGGTAGCAGCATATGGTGTATCCAGCTACAAGGGAGGTCAAGACAGAAGGATCGCAAGTCCAGCTAGTTACAGAGTAAGTTAAAAGCCAGATCAGGCAGTTCAGCAAGACGTTTCCCTCAAAATAAAAAACAAAAAGAGACCCGGGAATGGAGCTCAGTGGTAGAACACTTGCCTGGGATGTGTAAGGCCCTAAGTTCAATCTTCAATACAAAGCAAACGCACAAATAAGCAAGAGGATTCTAGAGGGGTAGCTCAGTTAATAAAGTGCTCACCAGCCAGGCAGTGGTGGTGCACGCCTTTAATCCCAGCACTCAGGAGGCAGAGGCAGGTGGATTTCTGAGTTCGAGGCCAGCCTGCTCTACAGAGTGAGTTCCAGGACAGCCAAGGCTATACAGAGAAACCCTATCTTGAAGGGGGGAAAAAGCCCAAAACAAACAAATACATGTTTGCCATATAAATACAATCCCCAGCACCCACATAAAAGCCAGGTGTGATACCACGCACCTAAAATCTCAACACCGCTGTGGCACGGACAGGAGGGTCCCTGGAACTTGCTGGCCATCTAGTCTAGCCAAATCATTGGACCCCAGGCTCAGTAAAAGACCCTGTCTCGGGGGCTGGAGAGATGGCTCAGTGGTTAAGAGCACTGACTACTGAGGTCCTGAGTTAAATTCCAGCAACCACATGGTGGCTCACAACCATCTGTAATGGGATCTGATGCCCTCTTCTGGTGTGGCTGAAGACAGCTACAGTGTACTTACATATAATAAAATAAATAAATCTTTTAAAAAAAAAAAAGACCCTATCTCAAGAAATATGGTGGAGAGTGATTGAGGGAGGCTCCTGATGTCAACCTGTGGCATCCACATGCAAACACACACACACACACACACACACACACACACACACACACACTTGAACACATACACAGACAAAATAAAGAAATAGAAAGGCCGTTTGTGGTGTCCTGCCTCACCAGGGCCCCCAGATCATTAGACCCTTATTACACCCGTTCCTCACTAAGTCCATCTATCAGCAACTGTCCCAAACCTCCAGCCTGGTCAATCTACGGTCTCCAGTACCTTCCCTCCTGGCAGCCAATCAGTCTCCCTCCTGAGGCATGAAGAAACGAGGCCCTCAGATGAGAGCCCTCCTTGACTTTTCTTTCCTCCTATCCTGGGGCCTCTGAGAGTCCACCTCTCAATGGAAATGGACTGTCCTTTTGGAAGCTGGGGTTCACTGCTGTCAGTAGCCAGGGAAACCTTACACAAAGAGGATCACCTCCTCCCAGTTCTGGAGCCCGTGAACTCCTGAAGACACTCTCCCATGTCTCTTGCTTGTTTCTTTCCGGCTGGTCTCCCCATTATCTCCCCACCATCACAAGCTCCTCACCTATACCTCCTCTATCTACATCCACACAAAGCAAGGCAGCCTCCCAAACACACATTTAAAAGCCAATGCTCACTGCCGCAAGGTCAGGTAAAGGCTGGCCTAGACCATGGTGTGAGGCCCCATCCCAAAACAAAGCAAAAGCCAATGATCAGATCTATCCATGAGCATAGAGTGGCGGAACCCTTAGAGACAAGTGTATGATTCAGATCTAAATGTCCCCTATACACTCGAGAGATAAAGGTTTTGTCCCCAGGGCAGCAATATGACTTTTGTACTGTCACTGGATGGTGAGGGAATCTGATCTACTCAATGGATTGACCCACTGATGTGTTTATAACCAGACAGACTGTTGGGTGGGAAGGGGGTTGAAAACTCTTGGGGTTGGAGCCTGGAGAAAGAGCATCCTTGTAAGGATGTGTCCTTGAAGGGCTCATATCTCGTTCCTGGCCACTGCTGCCTCTTTCTGCCTTTCTGCTCCCCCATACCCTTCTGGGTCACCATAAGTTGAGCAGCTTTGCTCCTTGCTCCATCATGAACTTCTTGCCATGGTTTTGGCCTTGCCTGAAGTTCAAAGTGATGGAGCCAAGGGACTATGGACCAAACCTTTCCTGAGCCAAGATAAAACTTGCCCTCTTTAAGTTCTTTTCTTCAGATAGTTTTTAGGTGATACAAGGCTGGATGCAGAAAGCAATCCATCAATGTGTGGTGGGGTTGTCAAGGGAAAAGAGACAGGTAGACACAGGCTACACATGGAGACCAGAGTCGAGGTTCATCTAACTCTTAAGTCCTCGAATCATTCTTTCTCTCTCTCTCTCTCTGTATATGAGAGTGTGTGTGTATGTGAGTGTGTGTGTGTGTGTGTGTGTGTGTGTGTGTGTGTGTGTGTGTAGAGCCTGACTCTTTGCTGTTGTTGGGGAGGGGGGCTGTCCCCACCACTCACCTGCAGCTTCTGGTGGCCTCTCTGCCCACCCCACCTCCACACGGGCTTTCCTGTTCTACCTCCCATGGGTGCCCACATCTCTTCTCAGGCTGGGTGCCATCTCTGTGCACAAGCCCCAAAAGAACCTTTAGTAGAATTAGCTCTTCCATGGGGGCCAGGCATGAGACCTGATCTGCATTAGCCTACCTCCAAGGGAGGAAGCGTGAGTGTTTCTGAGTGCGCCAGAAGGTGCAGTGAGAAGCAAGCCACCATCCCTTTCTATCTAAACTGTAGGAGGAGAACGTGGCTTAGAAATGCAGAGGACTGGGTTCAGCTAGCTGAGAGCAGCGGGTGCTCTGTGAGTCAGAAGTTCTATACCCCGGCACCCTCAGTGCTTGGTGGAAGCTCTGGGCTTCACGCAGCTTCACCACCGGGTGCTTCAGTTCTCTTAATTCTGCTCAGATGTGTCTTTATTTATTCTTGGGCTGTTCACTTAATGATAGCGAAGAGTCCTTTGTTAGCGACCACCTCAGTGAGCAGAATAATAATAGCTATTACGGCTCAGCGCTCGGAAGAGCAGGGATTTTGTTTATCATGCAATGAATGAAGAAACAGCCTCTGAGGGGTTAAATGATTCACCCCTCGGAGTCACACATTCGGTGGTGGAGACAGGGTGTTAGGCTGTTGGGATTGCAATTGCTCAAGCCTACCAGTACAGGGCACAGAACTTAGGAGTCAGAACAGTAGCATTGTATCGTGTCCAAAGAGGCATCGGGTGCCTTGTGTGTAAAGGGGAGGTGCTTTAAATAGTCTGAACATCCCTTATGCAAAATGCTTGTGACTAGAAGGGTTGGCAGTGGAGGAGAGTAGGTAATGGGCGATAAGACGGCACTCAAGTCTCAGCTAAATTCATTCACATTTCATATCTACCCTATGAACACAGCCTGAAGCTTCTTCTTAACTTTGTAAAATTTGGGGCTAAAGAGATGGCTTATTGGCTAAGAACACATACTGCTCTTCCAGAGGGTCAAAGTTCAGCTCCCAGCATCCACATCAAGTTTCCAGCTTCAGGAGAATCCAATGCCCTCTTCTGGCCTCCACTGGTAACTGCAGTCATGTGCACATACATGCCCCCCCCCCAATTAAAAATAAAAATTTAAAATAATAATATCATCATCATCATCATCGAGGGCAATTCTGTGGAGTTGGTTCTCTGCTTCCACCTTATGCAGGTTTCTAGGGATGAACTTAGGCTGAGCCATCTTGCCAATCTCTGAATGAAGGTATTTTCCATCATATTTTTGTGTGCCTGTGATTTGATTACAACCAATCGCATGAGGTTAGGGGTAGAATCTCCTATTTGTAGTATCATGAGAATGTTAAAAAAAAGTCAGATTTTTAGAACATTCTGGATTTTGAATATTCAGGTTGGGGTGCTTATCATGTATATTCAGGATCAGTGCTCATCAGAAAGTGGCAGCCCAGCTCAGAGTCCCCAGGGTGAAAAGTGTGGCCGGCGGGTGATGGCAATACACTTAACTGTGTGGCTGGGACAACTCCAAAACTTCCCAGCCCCACTCGCCGCTCTCTTTTAGGAATGAGCGTGATCATCATTTTGCACAGAAACAGAGTGACTAAGCAGGCCACTCAAGAGCACACAGTTACCCAAGTGACAGATCCAGGCCAGGCCGCCTAGCCTCAGAGTCTGTGTTCTTAGCTGCTATCTTATCTGTGCTGTGTGTCAGAGAAGGCCGTAACAAACAGGAAGTCTTGGATTCAGGGTTTTTCTGTTTTGTTTTTTACCTTTTTGAGGGGGGCAGGGTTCAAGATAGGGTTTCTCTCTGTAGCCCTGGCTATCCTGGAACTATGTAGACCAGGTTGGCCTCGAACTCACAGAGATCCATCAATCTCTGCCTACCAAGTGCTGGGATTAAAGACACGTGCCACCACACCCAGGCTAGATTCAGGTTTTAAGACTCCTAGAAATGGACCTTCAGCATCCGTAAGACTCTTCTCCTGATGTGGACCAGGGGAGAGGACCTGTGCATGTGACCAGGGTACCACAGCGAGGGAGGGTGGTCCGTGCACCACACGGGAGGTTCTAGCTTTCCCTTGCTCAGGATGGAGATGTCTGCATGGGGAAGTCTCTGGGCAGTGTGAGGTGCTCAGCAAGCCCTGGTCCCCCTCTCCATCCTCCTCGCCCTCTACGCAGGTCTTACCTTCTTTACAGTCATGTTTGTTGTCGTGAAGGACGAAGCCACTGCGGCACTGACACTCGTAGCTGCCGAACGTGTTCACACAGTCTTGCTGGCATCCACCATTGTCCTTGGAACATTCATCCTTATCTGTAGGGTGCAAACGAGAGCAGTGGGTCTGTGTGGGCTGAGGTCTGCTCACCCCAGGGGAAGTGGGAGGCCTGGTGGGGCTTCCTCCTGTGGGAGGGCGTGCTCGCACAGGGGGGCTGGGTGCAGAGTGGGAGGTGAGGGTGACGATGGAGCTCTGGTCACTGCTTCAGTGGGGCCAGCTGGGTGGGCCTCCGCTCTGGGCAGAGAAGGTAGAGGTGGGCAGAAGGGTGGAGGGAGGGCTGGGGTCTGGAGCTGACCAGCATGGGAACCTCTACCATTACCTGCTTACTGGACAGACGGACAAGTGGAAAAACAGACACAGGGACAAGCAGACTGCAAGAGAAAGGAGCAGGACGCAGGGGTCCCTCTTTTACTTCACAACAGGAAATGTCACAGACACCATCAAAATGGGAGGGGGCGGGGGGGAGAGGAGAGCACCAGTTCTGTCCAGCCAAAGGAGGCGGCCGGAATGGCAGAGTGGAGGCAGGGAACGGGTGGGCTCCAAAGCCCCCAGCCCACTCCGTCCGAGGTGAGCTTCCTGAGTAATGAAGGGTCTGGGGGCCTGGCAGGCCTCATTGGGGGGTCCGGTTTCTTTTCTGCACTCGGAATTTGAGCTGGTGGGGGCGTCCCCGAGGGGGCTGCAGAGCTGGCCTCTTTTCTGAAATGAGAGAGAGAAGGAGAAAAGGGACAAAGGAGTGGGGGTGAAGAGGGTGGAGGGCAGGAACCAGGGAAGGAAATCAATAAAAACTAGACCCAGGGTCTCCAGACAGGCGGACAGGGAAGAGGGCAGGAGGGCAGGCAGATCCACATGCAGAATGGCCATGTCACTACGGCTGGGTTAGCAGGAGGCACAGCAACAGGGGACAAGACTGAGGCTGTGGCAAGAGGTAGGGCTGGAGGGATGGCACACTCTGAGGCGTGCACACGGGGGAAGAGAAACTCAGAGTAGAGGGGAGCGGTGGAAAGGGCTCACTGCTCACCCTCCTTGTGACAGCTGCCTACAGAGTGTGTGAGAAACAGACATGCACACCCAAGAACACAACCGTAAACACAGCCCTGTACATGAAAGGTCTGCTGTACAAACATGGAAACACAGGTAAACATGTATACATGTTAGGTATCACACACACACACACACACACACACACACACACACACACACACACACAGAGGCAGACACCTATAGTATACCACGAAGGCTCAGACACAAAGCCATAGTCATGCACACACAACCATCTGTGTGTGGGTGTACACACAAGACCCATGTGACCTACTCTATATGTGTGTGGAAGCATACAGAGAGAGAAACGCACGGGCAGGAGCAGACACATATAGGAAGACGGAGAAACCTGCATACACGGTGACACAAGGACCCAAAGTGAATTCAGACACACATATATGCAGAGTGTGTTCAAGCCCATCATGTGGGCATTTCACGTAGAGCTGCTCGCATGCTGACAGGCACACACAGGCACACAGTTACAGACTTCTGTGTGCCACACCATTGTTCTAAGCCCACGTGCCTAGCATAGGAGCAGGCACTCAGGACAAGTGTGTGGATCCCAATTACACCCAGAATTCCAGAGATGAGCCACGAAGTGGGAAGATGGCTGTTGGCATTCCACTGACAAGGCAGCTTTGTGGTAAGTGGACAGTTCCTAAGCTGAGGGCAGGACCCTGAGGGCTGTAGCCCTGACTCCCAGAAGGCCCTATTTCATGCTCAGGTGGGCTAGACTTGAGGTAGAGTTGTCAAGCCCCTTGCCAGAGGCTCCTCCTCAGGAGAGCAGAGCCTGACCGAGAGAGCTGCCATTGTACCCGTCTGTGAGACAGGCCCTATGGTGTGCCTCTCCTGAGACTCTGGTAGGAGCTCCAGGGAGCTCAGCTCACGAAGTAAGCCATGGCTTCCCTAGTATGTTTGGACCCTCGTGCCTTCTTCATGTATGCTCTCCCAAATATCTAGTCCAGTGCTTGGGACACAGGTGGGGCAAAAGAAAACTGTTAATCCAATGAGTGGATGGGTAAGTGAAAGACTAAAGTAATGTGTGGATGTCAGTTCTGTGGATGGCTGCCTGAACATCTGGGAGGGGGCTCTGGCCCACCCTGAAGAGTGAACGGCCCATTCTGTGACTGGAGAAGACATTGCAGGGGACCGGGGCAAGGGAGGTGGCACAGACCCCAACAAGGAGATGGCACTCACCCTACAGTGCCCAAATGCCCCGGAGGTGCTGGGGTCAGACTGAAGGTCTTCAGGGTCTTGCTTCTCCTTCTTGTCTTAGGGTCTCCTCGATGGGTGTCCCAATAGTCCATACAGCCCCCTCCTGAGGGCCAGAGTCACATGCCCCAGGCCCCGAGGCTGAACTCTGATGCCCATCGATGAGAGTCCTCTGCAGGTTTCTTGTGCAAGGGGCAATGCATATTGTGTGCACGCATGTGTGTATGCATATGTTGTGAGCACATGTACATGCATGTACATCCCTTGCATGGTGTTGAGTACTATGTAGTAGGGAGACAAGGCAGAGGCTCCAAACAAACACCGGTATCCCCCATATCCTCTCCAAGACTGGAGCAGCAGAAGGGCAGAGACAGACAAGAGTAAGCAGGTAATGGTTTCTCTAAGAAGGACACTGTGGTAGGTATTCTATCCCCTCAGCCCTCTGGAAAGGACTATTTTTTTTTTTTTTTGGTCTAAGTGGGCCTAGGGAAGGATGGGCTTGGTGTTACACGGAGAGGGTCTCAGCAAGCGATGGGACAGGGGACTGGGGTCAATGGCTCAACAGAACATGTTAAGCAGAGCAGGGCAGCTGGCAGTGCCAAGCAGGGAACCAGTGCACGGGGACAGGTGCATGGCATCCGGGTGGGACAGGCAAGGGTGCAGGGCAGCCACATAGGGGGCTGAAGGATGCAGGACCCTGGGTAAGGAGGGGAGAAGGGAGGCAGCATGGACGAAGTCATGGGCTTCCTGGTTCTGCCCACCCTACGTCCACCCCGCCAGGAGAAGTCAGGCTGAAGGTCCCTAACCCACCCTTCCATGAGCCACCTGCTCCAGCCTGCCCACTGGCTTCCTGCTCTCTCCACACCCCACTGGAGAGCATTTCCACCATTCACTGCTGAGTCTGGGCCCTTTTGCTCCTGACCTCCTACTGGCCTGAGGGGCCAAAGACTTAGGGATTCCTAGAGCAGGGGAGAGGTCTCCCAAGACCCTAGAGGTCCAGCTTGGGAAGGCTGGGTTTGGACCACCCAGAGAGGGACTGCAAAATGGCCAGATAAAGCTAAGGGATGGATGAAGCCAGGCCTTCCACGGGCAGGGGAATGGGCAGTTTTGTTATGAAAGGGCAGAGGCGACTCCTCTTTTGGGAAGGCCTGGCATGAACCCAGTGGGCTTGGGTGGGCGGTGCCTGATTAGAAGTGCAGCTGCAGCAAGATGAACTGCCCGACACAGTCCAAGGCAGACACCTCCCTCTTCTCTATCCCCGTGTTCTCAGGCAATTGAACTCCCTGTCCTAGGACCTCCCCTTTCAGGCCTTGGCTTGCCAGCCTCCTCATTTCTGCACTTAAATGCTCTGCCCCTCCCTAGGCCTGGCATAACTAAGATTTTAAAGGCTACCCAATAAAGATATTCAGATGCCCCAGGGGCTGTACTGATGGAGGATAATAAGTTGGGGAGACAGGGGGCTTAGGAGACCAGGGAAGGCGGGGGAGCTCCAGTTTTGGGGAGGTGGGGCTAGAGAGCAAGGACTCCAGAGTTACCTGAGAAGAAGTGGGCCTTGAAGCCCTTTTTGGACACAGTATTGTCAGACTTGAACTCCACACGCATATTGTTGTACTGGGAAGTGATGACCTCTGGCTTCTCGGAGCCGCAGAACTTGCCATGCAGCTTAGAGTCCGCCGTGAGTCCGCTGCGCACCTCCACAAAGTCGTACTTGCACACCTGCAGGAGAGCCTAGCTCTGGAGGCTGCCTCTCTCCGGACTACTCACTCCCTGGGAAAGTGTCAGGCTAAGCATCTGCGCTCCCCAACAAAACGCTGCTGTGTGTACCGCAGAGCCCCAGGGCAGCTGGCCCCAAGCCCTTCCTCATTCCACAGGCTTCCAACTAATGTCCACCCTCATCTGCAGAGCCTCCTTTGCGACCCCGCAAGCCCTCTGAGCTTCTGTGTACTGGGAAGTTTCTGTTCTCAGAGCCCTATTATCTAATTCTCCCAGTGGTAGGAGGCAGGCACTGAGCCAAGCCCCTACACCCCACCTTCCTACCCACCTTGGCTCCAGAGGCACTTACATCATTGCCCTCAGTCTCGAAGAAGTCAAATTGCAGGGAGATACGGTACTGGGTGGGGGCCACCAACTGCCAGATGCAGTTTTTGTTGGGAGGGTACTCTTTGGGCCAACCGGGGCTGGTGATGGAGCCATTGAGCTTGGTGAGGAATCCACCACAGGCAGCTGGAGGGACAAGGGAGGTGGCATCACCCACCAGGAGTCCCCACTCTAGGGGCTCAAGGTTGGGCAGCAGTCAAAGGGAGATGTGAGTCTGTGGGACCACAATTTGGAGGCATGGGGCAGATAGTAGGGGCCTTGGAAGGTGAGCCCAAATTTTAAGAGCAGAAGGGTGTGTGTATATAATCATTTCTACTTCCTCTTCTGGAAGATGGTCCAGGAATCTGATGGGAGGGGACACAGAAGGGCCTGGAAAATGTGTATAAATGGGCAGTCCTGGGAGGCATCCAGAGGAGCTGGCCCAAGGCAGTAAGACCAGCCTGATCTGGAACTGCTATCCTGAAGTGTTGCCACTAGCATACAGTCTGAGACTCCGCAAACAGTGGCATTAAACTGTGGATCACGACCCTTTTGAAAGGTGGTGACATCAATTACCAGGTCAAGATCAATATTAACAAAGCAGTCAGAATGAAAGCCCCTAACGCCAGTGTGTATCACACCCTGCCAGTGTTCTGGGGGCTGACTTGTAGGACATCTTTCTCATTCATGGCTGAGAATGGCACTAGAGAACCTCTCTAGCTTGTCCCGAACTTTGCTTGACCAAGGATACAGGAAAGAAGCCAATAGCTCTGGATAGTGGGGCACTCACCCTCACACCGACGCTTGTCTGGGGCCAGCTCATAGCCAGGGTCACAGCTGCACTTGTAGCTGCCCAGGGTGTTCAGGCACCGCTGCTCACAGCCCCCGCGGTTGGGCCTTGAACACTCATCCACCTCTATGGGGAAGAAAGAACGGGTGTCACCAACCACAGGCTGGACTTCACGCCTTCCTCCTGCTCTGAGCTTGAGGTTCAAGTTCCTATGGCCCCTCTCCCCATGTTGCAGAGAGGAGTGAACCAAAAGCCTCACTTGTCTGTTTAGCCCTTAGCTACCCCAATATTTCAGTGGCAGCTGAGAACCCACAAGGAAATCCTACAGAACCCTCTTCTGATCATTCAGGCTAGCTGGCAGCCATATCACCCCTTATGTACCAGTCCCACCAAAGCCCTCTCGTTTCTCCTTCATTAACTTCATGACACCTAGTATGAGGGTAGCTACTGTATCCACTGTATAGGTGAAGAGTTGAGGCCTGAAGAAATAGAATGTCCTAGGCCACATCGGTTTAAAAACATACTCCTGTCCTGCTCGTTCCCTCCACAGTGCTGTGCCTCACGGGGATGACCTGTGACCTTTGCTAGTGTTTACCCACAGTGTTTTAACAGTATCCCTGCACCTCTATCTCTCTCATGGAGTCTTCACACTGAATGAATGAAGAATAAAGAGATAAGGGACTGAGCATCCACAGAAGGAGAACGTGGGACAGGGGAGGAAGTACCTTTGAAAAAGTTGACTGCGAAGCCAGCTTTGTTAATGGACCCGTCAGAGACGAACTTGAGCCAGAGCCGACTGGATGTGCTTTTGATGTCATCAGGCTTCTCATAGCCACAGTAGCGCCCAATGAGGTTGCTGCTCTCGCTGTGCCCATCACGGACTTCCAGGTAGTCGTAGGCACAACTGTCGTGACGCTCAATCTAGGAGTCAGGGGCTCTGTCAGGGAAAGGGGCTCTGGTTTCCAGGACCCCCATCCCTAGAGCCTTCAGGAAGGTAGACTGTCCTGGAAACCAACAAAGGCATGGTAGAGTAGATTAAAGGGTCCGTGGCTACCTCAAAGGACTGGAACGTGAGGCCCACGTGGAAACCCTCAGACACCTGGATCCGCCAGATGCAGACTTTGCTGGGCCGATAATCGTCTGGGTAATTGGGAGACTGGATATGGCCATTATCCTTTTTCACATCGCCACCGCAAATGGCTATGGGAACACAGGATAGTGTGGCAATGAGATGGAGCACAGGATAATGGCGGTCAGCAGGCTTGCCCATGAGTAAGGGCCCCTTCCCCACTCTCCCAACATAACCCCGCTTGCTCCCCATTTCCCACCCCTGCTGTCCCTGATGGAGAACCCCCATAAGGGGCTCTGGAGGCAACAGGAGGGAGTGGCTCTGGAATGTCCAAGGACCCCCTTCCTCTCCCTCAGTACCTTCATAGACAGCAAAGAAGCCCTTTCCAACCCAGTTGCTGCTGCTTCGGAATTCCACCCAGAGGCGGCTGTCGGTGGAGACGATGGGCTCGGGGAGTTTGCCCCCACAGAACCGGCCTGCAGACAGTAAAGACAAATGATGCTCGAGTTCCGAGTGTCCTCAGATAAGCCCCAACTTTCTAGGAGAAAGACTCAGAAACCCTTTAAGAGACAGGGCAGGAGCTGAAGGACATGTGTGTTTTACTGGTTTGCTTTGGTATTGGGGGGGGGGGGACACGTGTTTGGGGGATGTTTTTGTTATTTGTTTTAGAAAAGATCTCACTATTTTGGCCAGGCTAGCTGGCCAAGTCAAAAGCTCAAGGCTTCAGCCTCCCCAGTGCTGAGATTATAGACCTCAGCAACTTAACTGAAGCATGGGTTTGTGCAAATACTCTATCAGATGAGCAACACTCCAGACCCTGGCCTTGAACTTCTGGTCTCAGCCTCCAAAGTCCTGGGTTAAAGTTTTATTGACCTATTTTTTGTTTGTTTATTTATTTTGGTTTTTCAAGACAGAGTTTCTCCTGGCTGGCCTCAAATTCACAGAGATTCGCCTCCCTCCTGAGTGCTGGGATTAAAGGCGTGTGCCACCACTGCCCGGCATTATTGACATTTTTAAAGTAAATTTACCATTGTTACTGATCTTTATGCGACCTCCATGCAAAGAAGAAATGAGAGGGAAATAGAGGCAGCTTTCTCTGCAGGTAATGTCATAGCATGCTCTTCCAGGCATGACACCACTGGACCAAATCCAGGGAATGCCTTTGGAGCCCAAACTCCAGAATCTTTGGACAGGGCCAGAAGGCAATCCTGTTCAAATCAAACTCAATAAGAATCAACACATGGGGTGAGGCTCGTTATCTGTAAAATTCTTTGCAGTCAAGAACTAATTGGAGATGATTTGTGTGTTCCTGAAAGACAGTGTTTTCTCACGTTTCAAGCAAGGGACAGAAAGTGGGTGCTGGCCTAGGGGTGTCAGTTATGAAAAAAAATTGTAATCTCAGAGACCTAACACACAGCAGAGGAGATGTCACATCAGTTGCTTTGGGTGACAAATAGGTCTACTAGAATATCAGAAGCAGACGTGAGGGATAATCATCCGAAAGCATGTGGCTGCTTCTCCCAGACAATGGGACAAAGATGCTGAGGTGGGTAGGTAGCCCCCAATCACTTCCGACTACAGACAGAACAATGAACAGCGTCACACAACACTTCAGGCTTGATGCAGATGTTCCCTTTGCTCGAATTTTGTGTCCACTGAGCTGCCTTTGTGTCCAATGGTGCTTTAGATTTCGTTCTTGTTAAGATAGGATCTTGCTATGTAGCCCAGGCTATCCTCAAACTCAGGATCACTCTGCCTCTGGCTTCCCCAGAGTTAGAAGTACAACACTACTATGCCTTGCTTTGCCCTGTGGCTTTGCGCAGTCTTTATCCCACTTACTTCATACGTGTGTGTGTGTGTGTGTGTGTGTGTGTGTGTGTGTGTGCAAACACATATACAATTAGTGACAAAGTATCTTGAACAAACAGAGCCAGGCCATTGCTCCAGGCCTGCAGTTATCAAGGAAATCCCAGTGAGGGTGTGAGCCTAGAGCTACAGGATGTGAAGAGCAGCCTGTCAGACATCTTTGTATATTCCTTTGACTCCCCAACCCTCACAGTGAAAGAACATTTCCAGAGGGTAGACCTAAAGCCAGCACCAAGAACTGAAAGCCTGTGGCATCCCAAACAGAATTCGCCCACTGTCACGGCACTAATTAGTGTTGGGACTAGCTGGGACCAACTACATCAGAGTTTGTAGATCTCATATGGGGATGTCACCCTGCTTAGGGTATTGGGCCCCAACGGGTTCCAACAAAGAACCAGGCGGCTGAAGAGGCTGAGGGGCCCTTTACCTCGGAGGGGCGCCTTTCTCCAGAAGCCATCCCGCACCTCCACATAGTCATACCAGCACAGGCGGCTACGGTACAGGTCCATGGATGTGAAGTTTAGAATAATCTAGGGGAAGAATAAAGGGTGAGGAGAGAAGGTTACATGGCTCCCACTCTGTGCCTGCCCCTGGGGTCAGTCAGGTTCATGTCCACTGCCTAGCAGGAAGGAAAGTTGGCCATCACCAGCCACGGCCAGCATTGTACACATATGGCCCTCATCAGACTAACTGAAAACACCTGTCTGCCGTTCCCATTACCAAACACCATGGGGGCTCAGGGCTTCCACTGCCTTGCATTCCCCTCCCCAGTATAGAGCTACTATGCTGGCTTAAATAGCCAGTCAGGTTTCCTCACAGTCAATATTAATAATAATGTCCGTAGGGAAGAGAGCAGGGCCAGGAAGGGCTCAGAAGAGTGTGAGGGTACTGGGGGTTCTGAGATGGGAAAGAAGGGGCCAGAACAAAAGTTGAGACACCAGTCATACAAATTCCCTGGGCCCTGATTCCTAGAAGGAGCATGGTATCTGCAGGGACTAATGTCAGATCACAGTCCCTCTGGGGAATGGGTTTAATATATATCTCTGTCCTTATGGAGTGTATGAACAGGAGTACATAAGTATGATGACTGTACAGAAAAAAATGTAAACTCCAGCCCAAGGGCCTTGCTTTGAATCAGCCCTATATTTCCTTTTAAGCCCTAGGGTCAGCCAGCTCCCATGATAGCCTTTGACACCACAGTATTCCCTGGAGACAGAAAGAATCCTACTATCATCCTGACAATGGCCATAGCCCTTTGGTAAGTCTCAAGGCTCCATAGCCATAACCAAGAACTGTTTTGTTTTGTTTTGTTTTTGTTTTTGTTTTGTTCTTTTGGTGTTTTTTGTTTTTTTGTTTTTTTCCTCGAGACAGGGTTTCTCTGTATAGCCCTGACTGTCCTGGAACTCTCTCTATAGACCAAGCTGACCTTGAACTCAGAAATTCATCTGTCTCTGCCTCCCAAGTGCTGGAATTAAAGGTGTGCGCCATCACGCCCGGCTGCCAAGAACTTTTTAGAAAAGATTTTACTTTAGAACTGAGCATGGTAGTGCATGCCTTTAGTCTCAGAACTGGAGAGACAGAGGCAGGAGGATATCCATGAGTATGAGGCCAGCCTGGTCTACATATTGAGTTCTAGGGCAGGTGGGACTACACAGAGAGATAATATATAAAAATCAAGTATAGTTTATGTGTACCTGTGTGTACCTGAGTATATGCGTATGTATCACGTGTTTGTAAATTGCCTGCAGTGGCCAGAAGAAGGCATGAGTCCCTCAAACTAGAATTACAGGTGGTTGTGAGCCAACCCATGCGGGTACTGCGAATCAAACATGGGTCTCCTAAGTGCTGAGCTATCTCTCCAGCCCCAGGACAATGGATTTTTAAAAGGCAGAGGCTTTCCCTATAAGGGAATGAGCTTGCTTGGAAATATCCAGATTGATCCCTAAGGCCCCTGTGCTGTCAGAGTCCCTGAAAGGTTCCAGGGTCAGGCTTGTTGTGACCTGTGGGGTATGTGTGGTTGGATACTCAGCTAGTGGGCTTTCCTGAAAAAGAAGGGACAAAGCCACACACACTCCACTGCCTTCCCCCACCCCCCGGGCTTCAGTGGAAAGCTAAATGCTGAGCACAGGGGATAGAATAAGACAGATCCCAAGGCAAGCATTAGGAACAAAGGTCTGCATCACCGTCAACAGCACTGGTTCCTGGATGCTCTCCCGAGCCAGCTTTGTCAGTGCTGGGTCTGGATGTATGTTGGTTTTTTTATTTCTTTGGTGCGCATACGCACAGGCGTGTGGAGGTCAGAGGACAGCTCTCAGGAGTCAGTTCTCTTGTTCCATCATATGGTTTCCGAGTATCAAACTCAAGTTGACAAGCTTGGTGTAAAGTCATTTTGCTAGCCCTACTGAGTGCTTTTAATCATCACCTACTCAGCCCTTTTGCCAGGCCTCTCGTTCCATGGCATCTGTCCTAGTCTCTGTGTCCCTCTGGGCCATACCCCAGCACACCATGCCCTAGGCTCATTCATGAGCACACACCCCTTCCATAGTCTCCACTCCTAGGACCCTGCTCCCATCTCAGCACTCTATCTTTCCTAGCTCACCCTGCCAGAAGTTCCCACCGTGACCAAACAAGACTAAGATGTTTCTATCACCCCTCCTTGCCCACTCCTTGGTCCACAGTCTCTACTCACTATTGTTTCTTACTGTATTCGTGTAAGTTTTGTCAATTGTAGTAACTTCGGATGTATCGGAATGAACTTTATTTTTGAAGTGAATTGTATATGTGCAAAATTATCTTTCATTATTATGGAAAGTTATTGCTATCACTACTAACATCGGCATTTTTGAGAAGTGAAGCTGCCGCCGGGCATGGTGGTGCAAGCCTTTAATCCCAGCACTCGGGAGGCAGAGACAGGCGGATTTTTGAGTTCGAGGCCAGCCTGGTCTACAAAGTGAGTTCCAGGACAGCCAGGGCTATACAGAGAAACCCTGTCTCAAAAAAACAAAAACCAAAAAAAAAAAAAAAAGTGAAGCTGCCAATCCATTCTAGCTCTTTGCATGGAGCCACAGTGTCACATGTCACATATCCCATTCCCTCAGCTCCTCGGTACCCGCCTCCAGTTGGCCTGGAACTCCCTATGTAGACAAGGCTTATGGCGATCCATCCATCTGGCTCTGTTTTGAAAGTATAAACCCCTCCATCCAACTCATTATCCCTTTGAAGAAAATGACCAAATGCTTCCACAGAGGGAAGCAGCCAAGGGCTGGCATGGCAGCCTTCAAAGTGAGGCGATTGCCAGTCTGCACCGGCACCTCCTCACACTCAACCTCTGTGGTATGAACCCCAGACTCACACTCCTCTTCCCACTTAACTGTTCTCACCTAAAAACTACAAGCTGGTCACACCCAGATCATTGACTTCTGTCGGTATGGACGGCCACACCTGCCCGTACCTGTGCATGACAGTACCACTGAGCCCTTGGCACTGATGAGCTAAGTCTCATCACCTTCTACCCACAACCTCCCACCATTCTTCTCTCTTCCAGCCACACCTTCTGACCATCCTCCCATCCTAGATCCACACTAAGCTTATTCCTTGTTCTTGGCTCTGCCCTACCTGAGCCACAGCAATCAGAGTCAAGGTTTTATTATGTCTGCCTGGCCAGATCCACCCTTGGCTCAAAGTCCTTTAATACACATAACATATGCATAGTAACTCAGAATAAACTCCCAAGTCCTCACTTTGAAGGATCTTTCCCCATCTCATCTCTGTTACCTCTGACCTCTTCTCCTGCCATTCCTCCTTACTAGGCTCAAGGCACATGGACCATACCCATCTTCATCTTGGTCCTGACACCAAGCCTGTCTCAGGAACTTTGTACTCACTGTTGGAAGCTCTCCCCTGGTGCCTGCAGATGCTGCCCCAGTTTCGACATGCCTGCCATGAATGGGGACTTCTCTGAAAACCCCACATGAGTCACTGTCTCCTCTGTGGATTCCTCCCCAGAGTGCACCACCATCCCCCTGTTCTCAGGGACTTGCTGATGCATTCTTTATCTGCTTCTCCTCCAACACAGAAATGCAAACCCAGACAGGCAGAAATCTCACTTGTCCCCCCTCCACATGTAGCACTTAGTAGGAACTTAATAACTATGTCTCAAGTATGATTTTGCTTTTAGGAATCTTCAGTCAGGCTTGCCTAAATCTATAAACATGGAAGTGTATGTCTACTGAAGCATTTTGGGTAATAGTGAAAACTTGAAAAAACTTAAAATCAACTATCCTTCACTAGAAGAAAGCTAGGCACCAGGCAGTGGTAGCAGCACACGCCTTTAATCCCAGCACCTGCGAGGCAGAGGCAGGTGGATCTCTGAGTTCAAGGCTAGCCTGGTCTACAGAGTGAGTTCCAGGACAGCCAGGGCTATACAGAGAAACCCTGTCTCAAAAAACAAAAAACAAAACAAAGAAGAAGAAGAAGAAGAAGAAGAAGAAGAAGAAGAAGAAGAAGAAGAAGAAGAAGAAGAAGAAGAAGAAGAAGAGCTAGGTGCTGGTAGCCCACACCTTTGATCCCAGCAGGCAGGAGTCAGAGGTGAGCTTCTGTGAACTCTGTGAGTTTGAGGCCAGCCTGATCTACAGAGTTTCAAGACAGCCAAGGCTATACAGAACAACCCTGTCCTGAAAAACCAGAGAAGGAAGGAAGGAGTGAGTGAGGGACGGATGGAGAGACACAGAGACAGAGACAGAGACAGAGACAGAGACAGACACAGACACAGACACAGACACAGACACAGACACAGACACAGACACAGACACAGACACAGACACAGACACAGAGAGAAATGACAAGGACTGATGGATGAGCAGCCATGAAAACAGATGAGGCAAATCTATTCGAGCTGACCCAAAGCAAGGACAGGATCTACTGCTAAGGGCAAGGCAAGCTGCAGAAATCCACTATGTGACTGTGAAGTCCCTTTTGGCTTTATGTGTGTCACACAGACACATCAAAGCATTCCTCATGCTTGGTCCCTGTTGAGAAGTGGGATATAAAAGATTAAGGAGGAGAATATTCTCTCTCTCTCTTTTTTACATTGTGTTTATGGACTGTTCAGGCATTTTATATCAGGCACATGTTATTTTTATATATCTAACAAATGACAAAAATATCCGTCACGGAATGCCAGATGGAGGAAGGGATGCGGGAAGCTGAGGCGCAGCACCCTGACTCCCACACTCACACCCTCTGCCCCTCACGCAGGCCGCCCCCTGGGCCGCCCAGCAGCTGGAATGAGAACAAACACCTACTTTCCCTCACACAGATGAACATGAAGGATGAGCTCCAAAGTCACCACGCCCAGATGGCCAGAACCCCAGAAGGCCCACCCAAGACCTCCCAAGGGGTTAGACAGACAGCGGTGGTCACCTGACTTGGGAGGAAGAGACCTGTGTTGGTGGTCAGTAGCATCCTCCAGGGAGACACAGCATGGGCTATATTGAGACCAGACATGTCTAATTAAGAGTTGTACTGACTTCTGTCATGTGGACGCAGCTGTGCCCTGGTGGCAAGGGCACTGCCCTTTGCCAAAGAAAATCTGGCCAGCTCTACCATTTCCTAGCTGAGGACTTGGGGAGTTTAGTTCCACTTCCTTGAGCCTATATTCATCTACAGATTGGAGGGAGTCTCAAGGGTTGCACTAGAGACATGGGGATTATGTAAGGTGTATCTGTCTGTGAAAAGGTTCCCTCACACATGATGGTGCTCTCAAGGATGAACCAACAGAGTACTATACCCTTCTCACTTGGGAAGGAGTTCCTGAGGCCATTAACCACATCACCCCTTAGACAACTCACCGGCTTCAAGGTGGTCTCACCCACAATCTTAGACTCATCACTGGATTCCTTGGTGCTGTTTTTCCTAGCTGTGACTGGATAATAGGACCTGTCTCACAGGGCTTAAGGGGAATAAGATGAATAAAGCTTACTGTGTCATCTGGTGCAAGGCAGGCAGACAGTAAGCATGAATTTCTCTTTTAGAAATTTACTTAAGTCTTTGTGGCACTGGACAGGGAATCCTGTGCCTTGTGCATGCTGGGCAAACACCCTGTCACTGAGTTGCATATTGCTAGCCCTCCATGGGAGCCCAGTCCTCTGCCACCACTCTAAGCTTTAGGACACCTGGACACGCAGTGGTTCAGATCAGAATCCTGGAAGTAGGGAGAGACAGTAGGACATCTGGAAACTGACTGGCGCTTACCCATCTACCCACTGGGGATACAGAGAGGACAACTGTAGCCAACCTTTGCATATTATGTACTGCACAAGCTCTTTCTGGATATGAGTCTCTTCCATCCTCATATAAATCCACAAATTACTGAGCCCGTTTTCCAGGTAGGAAAACAAAGGCACAGGGTGTTTCATGGTCTGGGAAGTACTGGCAAGTCCCAAGGTCAACTGCTAATTACATGAGTGTTGACAAACTCATGGTTCACCATAAGGGCCTCTTTCTCGAAGGTGACATGCCAAGATGGGCCTATCATCCGCACTTCTGGCCCTAAGGTAAGCACTAGAGAGTGAGTGGAAAACAACTTTCTCTCTGCCAGATTTGATGTCAAAGTCCAATCGCTTGGGGAGGTGGCTTTACTGCAGACAAATCAGGCATTTCCCTGGGCAAGCCTGGTCAGATTTATATGTAAGCTCTGTGAGCCTCCCTTCCCTGGTCTACACTGCAATGACAAGCTTAAAGATGACTATAAGCTTGAAGAGACTGTGTGTGTCATGGGCCTGATTCATTGCTTGGCACATAGTCGTTCTAACAACAAATCCAGGGCCCAAGGTTCCAATTTTCAAGTGAGAGACAGAACAAGAATAATAGAAAGTAGACCTCATTCTGAAAGTGCCAGCCTCTAGGGGTCCTTTCAAGGCTCATGGCCCCGGGGTGCCATCTTGGATTTTTTTTTTCAGACAAGGTTTTACAATGACAGTTCTGAAACTTACTATGTAAAGATCCATCTGGTTCTGCTTACCAGTGCTGAGACTAAAAGCCTGTGTCAGGGTGATACCTGGATTCACTTTTTTAAAAAAATGATAGATTTCTTTTTTTTTTTTTATTGATACATTTCTACAACCATGCACTGGTGTGTTTATAATTTTTATCTTGAATCCTCTTCTTTCCCTGGAGCTCTGAGCAGGGTCCCGAAAGGGGATGAAGGTCTTCTGGGAATCATGGAGGGCTTACAGGCCAGGGAGGCTCCTGAACCAGGGCCCTGTGACCATTTAGAGACATGAGAGCTCACTGGCCCATGCAGTCAGAAACTACTGAAAAGAAAGCTGATCTAGGCTACGTGGCCTCATGTGATGGCTGGGTCATGCATGTTCCTGACCAGGAAAGGAAGCCATGTGCAACCTTCGATGTTCCTCAAGGACCGGGCTTTTCTGTGAATCTGCACATCTCTGGTCCTTGGCCCTGTACTAAGCACTAGGATTACACTTCGTAGGTTTGCTGAAGAGCACCAGAACAACTATTGAAATGCTGCATCAGGGCCTCAGAACACCACAGTTTTATAATCACAGACCAGTGTGTCCAGATGCAGCTTCCACGTGACCTTGGGCTGGGGACTGACTTTTGTAAGTTCATTTTCTCATAAGCAGAACAGGGACCATGTCAGTACCAAGACTATGATGTAGCCGTGCTAATTCAAAGGCGCGGCGTGGGCTGCGAATTACAGCTCAGTAAAGCCTTTGCCTAACTAACCCTGGGCTTGATTCCCAAGAATCAAGAACAAGAACATAACACACAGAGATCCCTGAACTCATGTTTGACTCATAAGCTCAATAACTATAAGCTATTATTATTATCATCATCATCATCACTATTATTATTTATACTTATGAATGAGATTTCCAAAGCCTGGAGTAGTGGAGACCCTTGGGAAGGCAGTGAGGGCTCAGCCCATTCAAAATAGCAGAAAGACCGGGCATGGTGGTGCATGCCTTTAATCCCAGCACTCGGGAGGCAGAGGCAGGCGGATTTCTGAGTTCGAGGCCAGCCTGGTCTACAGAGTTCCAGGACAGCCAGGGCTATACAGAGAAACCCTGTCTCGAAAGACCAGGAAAAAAAATAGCAGAAAGACTTGCAGTTTGGGAATAAGAAGAACAAGGGATGAGATGGCTTTTGAGGGAAGACAGCAGGATGCCAGCTAAAGGAGGGATAGCAGAATTACCAAATTCTTAGTAAAGAGTCCGTCACAGAAAGCATGATCCTTAAGCTACGAAAACAAAAGCCATGCATGCACCGTCTGGAAAGCCACCGCCCAGACAGAGGGAGAGCAAGGAGCTCCTCTCTAAGTTGACGTTCGTCTCTGGGCCTCACAGATGACGTCAGAGGACAGTCAAATAACTTGCAGATGTGATCAGCACGTGTAATCTCAACAGCTCACAGCAAACGCTTTCTCAGCTTTGAAGCATGAATGTGTGTGCTCGCGTGCGTGTGCATGTGGAAAGGCAGCTACGAGATTCTGGGAACTGCTAACCATGGAGTTGAACATCAATCCCCAACTAAAAAGATAGCCTTTGGCTACTTAGGAAAGAACCACTGGGGGATGTGTGTTCGAGGGGTGGAGTGTGGTCTACTGAAACAAGGCTCATTGGCGAGTACATTTCCTCTCCTTTTGATAGGGACTTTTTCTGGACTGTTGGGACAGTGAGTGTGATTTGGTAATGCATTCCAGCTCTGTATTCATCACTGCTGGAGAGGTTCCTATGCTAGGGGAAGAAGACATCAGAGGCGTCAGAGGAGTGCAACAGGTGGCAGCCTGTGACTAGGGATAATGTCATCAAAGACCATTGCTAAGTCTCGAAAACCTGCAACTTAGTGGGTCAATGGGAGTTTGAAACTTACTTTGGCTTGTGTCCTGCTCAAGATTCTGATTAAAGCTCAGGACAGCATCACAGGTGACACACTTATCCAACAGGCAATGGAGGAGGTGAGAGGCTAGTAGGACTTGCTGGACAGTGGAACTCTCTGGTTCTAAACCCTCTTTGCAGGAGGTGTTGCAAGGCTCCATGAAAACAATGTAACACCAAATTAAACGTCACATTCCAATTATGGGAAAGAATGTAGCAGCTCGCTCTTGGGAACAATAAAAAAGTGAAGGACACAGAAGATCCAAGGTGGGCTGAGAAATCTAGACTTCATGTGACAAAGGCCATGCCTGGACCTAAGAAGTCATGGGAAGGGCTGGAGAGCTGTTTCTGCTCTTACAGAGGATGGAAGTTTGGTTCCGAGTGCCCTTATCAGACAGTTCACAACTGCCTGTAACTTCAGCTCCAGGAGGAGCTGATGTCTCCACCCTCCTTGGGCATCTACAGTCACATGCATATACCTTCTGCTCCTCCCCATACAAATAATAAAAATTAAAAAAGAAAGAAGGAGAAGGGCCTTCCTACTTTGAGAAGGTGACTAACCAGGAGGTGAGTTACAAGGAACTACTCTTGAGAAGCTCTGAGGGTTTTCAGGGATAGACACTCCCCCCTTTCTCTGAAACTCTGTAGCATTGAGAGTTGGAGAGAGAACAGAATAGAAAAGTAAGAGGGGTCCCAAGACCTCATAAGCTCAGGTATTCAAACAAGGCTAGTCAATCATGCAGTGGGAGGTTGAACTCCATGAGTTATGGGCCCTTCATGCATTTGGTGTGTACTCTGCTCACCTGAATGGGTAGCAGACAAGCAAGGACCTGAAGGTCCCAGAACAGCAAGGAAAAAGAGGGGGAGGAAGGCTAGCCATGACCAGAAAGCATCTTGCTGGAAGCATTTGCTTTGTTCTCAGCTGTTCTCAGGACCACAGCTTTTGAGAATTGAGAAGGGCCCTTTGGGAATCCCTGACTCAAGCTCTGACTATACAGAAGAGAGAGCCAAGGACTAGGGCTGACTGGTTCACCCAAGTCTACCCAAGGCATCCCAGAATAGGCTGGGCTTGAACCCAGCCCGAGGAAGGCTTTACATCCTACTCTGCCCTGGTTAACTGTATGACCTGGACAAATTACCTAATTAATCTTCCTGTAACTCAGTTTCTTCCTCTGTGAAACGAAGACCCAGGGTGGCCATAAAAATAAAAAGAGGAGCCATGTGACAAGCACTTTAAAAAGCACCCAAGAAGAGCTAGACAATCACAACAGAACTACATGGTAACCGTACATAGCAACTCTATCTTTGGATTAGCACTAATGTACAGCTCAGTGAGGAGGAGGGAGGCAGAGCAACCCTCCTCATTACATACTTAATGCAGGTGATGAGGTAGGTCACCCTTCTGCCAGAAGTCCCAGGGCTGGGCCCCCTGGAGGGTGATGCTACCCCATTGCTGGGGTCTTAATAGACTCAGACAGGTGATCAATCACAGTTACCTTCTCCCCAGGTGTGACAGAGATGCGCCATACACAGTGCATGTGGGCAGAGTAGCCATTGGGATACTCAGGGGAGGAGAAGTTGCCAGTGCTGTCTTGGAGGGTCTCGCCACAGGCTGTCAAGGGGAAAAAAATAGTAACTAAGCTGCTGACTGCAGGTGCCAGATCCCCAGCTCACCCCTGAGCCTTGTCGGAACCCTTAAGGGAGACAAGAGTGGCTGAAGAAAGGTGTTCTGTCCCTTTAAGATGTACCCCTCCTCCTTACACATAAGCATAAACCATCCTACTTCCCTGGTCTAGTGCTACCAGGGTAACCAGATGCCCTGTTGTCAAGGAAACATGGATTCCAGAGTTGAGGTCAAACTCGTTTGGTGGGCCTCACCTCCTCCTCACTGTCCAGGGGAGAGGCTAGTTGCTCCTCTTTCTGCCTCCTTTCTGCCTCCTCATTTTTCTAGGCTCTTCCTAGCATCTACCAGCCTAGCTCAGGTTGATCCTTAACCAGAATACTGTGTTTCTCTATTATCCCTCCTTCCCAACACCCATCCCGGAGACTTATAGCAGTCACGTTCTAGGGGTTCCTGGGCCCTGACCTCTGTCTTCCTTGGACCCTACCTTCCATCCCTTCTGGTCTGTCCCTTCCCTGCGCCAACCTGGGCATTTGTAGAGCTTCCGGGCCTGAGCGATGTCCCCCTTGCTGAGTCGGGTCCTTTGGCCAATGGAAGGCTTCACCCCATTCACCTCATACTTGGGAACAATGGTGTCCAAGAAGATGCCCCTAAGAAGGACATGAGGAGACTGAGGACGTGAGTCTGCCGGGAGGTGGGTGAAGAAGGAGGGTGGCGTGTTCATCTACAGCCACAGGGCATTGCTCTGCCAGGACCCAGACATTCCTCAACAGGGTCAGGGAAGGGCGGAGATGTCTCACCCTGTCATTAAGCTGCCCACTGACCAGCAGCCACCCTGTTCCGTGGCAGCTATACCACAGGGGCTGGGGGGGAGGGGGCAGAAATGCTTTGAAAGATCAGGGACCCAGGGCCTTATGCTCAGACTGGCTTCAAACCGCAGCCCTGGGAAAGCTTTGGGCCCTCATTTGTCATCTCTGCAATACCAGCCAGCTTCCACCTCCAGACCTCAAATTCAGTCCCAATAGACTCCTCTCTTGACTTCCCAGGGTCAACTCATTACCCTCTCGACATGGCTGCGATTGGAGTAAGGCCAAAGGGTAACTAGCGGCAGCTTCCACAGTGGCTAGCCAGCTCACAGGGCACAGTGTCCCTCTTTCTCAACTCCTTCCTGCTAATCTCTGTCTTTCCATTTGGGAGGAGCAGAACAAAGAGAGACAGCAGTTCTCCCCTCCCCAGGGTCCCTGACTCATATCCAGCTGGGAAGGACCCAGCAGGGGGGTGTGAGCATGATGGGAAATAGAAGGAGGGTCTGTGGGGGTGGGGGGCTGAATGAGCTCATCACCACCAGCACCAACCCCCTCTCCCCTCCCCTGTCTCCCTCTCCATTCCCAGGTCCTGAGCTGGAAGAAAGGGTCAGGAGGAGCATAGAAGGAAGGGAGGAAAGCCACCACCCAGATGGGGACATGGGTGCAGGAAAGCCAGTCCAGGAAGGGGTGTGAGGAGAGGTGGGAACATTCCTCCTAGTCCTGCAGGAGGGGTCTTCTCCTATCAAGCCCTGGTTAAGAAGATATCCTGTGAACTGGCTATGGGGACCAGTCCAGGGCAAAAGTCAAGCTTTGTGCAAAGTAGCCAGTCACAAAATAGACCAAGCCGGTCCTGCTCTATGACCTCTGCTGAAGCAAGACAATCAAGCGTTCAAGGTCTGCAGGTTGGCGGGGCAGCTCAGTGGCCAAGACACTTGCCACCAAGGCCAATAAATGGAGTTTGATCTCCAGAACCCACATTGTGGAAGGAGCGAAACGGCTCCTGCATTTGTCCTCTGACTGCCACAGGTGCCACGTGGCATGTAATGTGCACATACATATAAAAATATATATATGTGTAAGAGAGAAAGAAATAATTTTATGTTCAAATCCTGCCAGGGTTACATAGTGAACTCAAGGTCAGTCTGGGTAACTTGGTGCAACCCTCTTTAAAAAATAAAAATTAGGGGGCTGGAGAGATGGCTCAGCAGTTAAGAGCACTGACTGCTCTTCCAGGGGACCCAGGTTCAATTCCCAGCACCCACGTAGCAGCTCACAACTGTCTGTAATTCTAGTTCCAGGAAATCTGACAGACACACATGCAGGTAAAACACTAATGCACATAAAATAAAATTTAAAAAATTAAAATTAATAGAACTGGGCACATAAGACAGAGGAACAGCATTTGCCTGGTATCATAAGGCCTTAGGTTCAATTCTTAGTACTGTAAAACAAAACAAGGCAGAGAGGGCAGATAACTAGAAGGAGGTGATCCCCTCTGGGCACCACCAGAAAAATAAACTGCCGTGGTGGCAGATGTGGGACAAGCCTGGCTCCTTTGGGTTGGCACACTTTGGAGACCCCACACAGCAGGACCGGAGAACTCAGGTGTTTAGTCTTCTAGGCCACAAATCTTTGCTTCAACACAGCAATGGGCTAGCCTGCCAGCCCCTCACTAATGGCAGAGACTACTAAGGCAGACACAGCCACTAGCCCTTTGTCTAGGAGCTGCAGGCATCCAGAAGACTATCCTTGTCTTTGTCGTCTGCTGGAGCAGGGCAGGACACCAAAAAGAGGAAGTCTGCAGGAAAATGGCTTCCAGAAGGACTGGACCATTTCTCACCTGGAGAATGTGTTCCGGGCATAGTGCATGATACTGTCAAAGTCATAGGTCTCTCCCAAGGACTCCACTTCTTGAACCTCCATCTTCAAGAAGTTATACTCCTGCCCTACAAAGACCGTGAGAAAAGTGGGGGTGGGGTCGAGGGAGTAGCCTGTGTCCTTCAGTACCTGTACCTGGAAGGGGGCTGCCTCTCTGAAGGTGAAAGGGGAGTAGAGGGGGGAAGGGGACAGGGACGTCTATAGAGGAGTCCTTCCCAGCAGAAAAGCCTGGAGAACTTGCTGAAGGGAGGATCAGGAGACCACAAATAAGGAGGAAGGACAGAGACTCACAGGGCCATGAAGAAAAACAGAACTAGCAAAGGGTGGGAGATGGGGAACAGGTAAGCCTGTGGGGATATCCAGGGACAAGCTGACTGTAGTCCAGCCTTCACACCAGAAGAGCTGGTTTCTGGCTACTCAACCTGACCCCCATGTCCATGACCAGTGTTAGACCCCTAAGCAGCTCTAGAAGCCCTAGGATGGGATCCAGTCCCTGGGATGTGTGTACCTGGCTGTATGTTCTCGCGTACAATAGAGACATGGCGGTCCCGGTCGGGCCGCGTGTGCTCGTGCCAGAAGCCAATGACATGGCCCAGCTCATGGACCACGATGCCAAACTTGTCACAGTTCTTGCCGATGGAGATGGCCTGGGGGCCCCCACCTCGGCGACCCACGTAGGAGCAGCACCTGGAGGGCGGGGCCAGCTCAGGGGGGTGGTCCCGAGCTGGGGGAGTGCATCCACTCAGGGGCTGGGCCAGGCTGCTGGGGGGTTGCGCAGGGGTGCGGATGGCCCTGGGCACCCAATGCGCAGGCTTTTTGCCAGGGTCTGAGCCATATCAATGGCAGATGCCCATAGCAGGGAGAGGGGAGAGGCAGGCCCAGCTTAGGGGCAGCAAGAATGCCTAGGGCAGAACCTGGCTGGGGATCACCACCAAGGGGATCAGAGCCCAGGGGTCCCTGCTCACCCGCAGGGTCGGTAGGTGAATACAATATAGCTGTCCTCATCTGTGCGCTCCAAGAAGGTGACACAGGTATGCTTCTCCCAGTGTCTCATGGCCTGCCGGAAGACTGCCCTCTGGCTGCCTGTGGAAGGATAAGCTGGGCTGTCGCACTGTCAAGTGAGTGGGAGTTGGGGGCACTTTCACCCACTGATACAGTGTTACAGCCAGTCCGCAGGCACACTGCCTGGCCAGGAGGCTGCGCACCAGCCAAAGGCAACAAGGCCAAGGCCAGGTATAGGCTCACAGCAGCACACTCACCGGTGAAATTCCCTCCAATCACAAACGGGATGACCCCATCGGGCCACACCCGCTCCGGTCTGGACGTCGCTGCCCGCCTGCTCCGAGGCCTGCCTCTCCATCTGCCCCTGCTTTCCCTCTGCGGCTGTCCACTAGTGCCCTGACCACCCAGGGCAGAAGAGTTTCCTGGAATGGAATGAGGACAGAGTCAGCGGCAGCTAGTGAGTAGCCAGGGGGAGGAGGAGACACAGGATAATGCGACCCATTATTTGTAGATTCTGGATTCGCAAATCTGCCTACTTTGCTAAAAATTTACTTGCTAGTCTCAAATCGATACGGTCAGGCTTTCGTGAACATCCATCGACAAGTACAGGGCAGAAAAAAAAAAAAAAAAAAGTTGGATGATCCAATCAATGTGTACACAGCCCAGCCAAGGTCGAACAAGGTGTTCTGTCTGCCTGTTTCTTTTAGGTGAACTGAGAACCACTTTGTAAAAAAATTTTTTAAAAATTTTGGTTATTTAAAATGGTTCCTAAGCAAAGTGCTCATGCGCTGTCTTGTGTTCCCAAAGCTGGGCTCATGGTGATGCAAACCTGTCATCCAGCTCCTGAAACGGTGAGACAGGAGGGTTATGAGTTCAAGGCCAGCCTATGTTCACACTGAGTTTAAAGCCATCCTGGGCAACTTAGAGAGCCCCTATCTCAAAACAAGAACGTAAAAATGGAGCTGGGTATGCACCTCAGTGGTAAATGCTTGCCTGGAATGCATGAGGCCCCAGGTTCAATCTCCATTAACACACACACATACAAAAACATAACACAAAAGCTGGGATAAACCTTCCCAAGAAACACACACATTCAATATATTTGCTTGGGCTGAAGTCAATGCTGCTAGCTGTGAGTTCAGTATTAATGAACTAACTTTATATTAAATAAGGTGTCTTTAAGTGAAACACACATAAATGTGGTCATATAATGATCAGTTTACCAAAAAAAAAAAAAAAAAAAATGTGACCAAAGTCTGGTGGAAGCTTACGTTTCTCCTAGGAGCAATGACTCGGTATCTGCTAATTCACTCTTCGTGGTATCTGTGTAAAATAACTATAAAGTTCTGTAAGAGCTGTGAGGCTGTGTTCTAAGTGTCTGGAGATGCCCCAGGGAGCAGGAATGGGCGAGGACTCCAAACTAAGACAATGAGGCACTCATTTCCCAGGAACTGTGGGGACCCAAGGGAGCTGAAGTTTGGATAAAAGCTATGTGCTTTCTCAGGGATTCTGAGCCTGAATTCCCACATGACACTGAAGCTCCATGGAATTGGGCAAGTGCCACTGTCTGTTCCTGGATGTAGAGGAGACTTAGGACAAAGGTTTCCCCCAGATCACCTGGTGGTCTGGCCCTAGGCCCTGGTAAAACTTCCCCCTGTGCTATCTTCATTAATCTCCACCAAACTTCTTTAGTCAATAAGATACCAGAGTACCCTTTGATGCCACCTGCCCTCCTGGGTAGTTAGCTTAAAATCCCTAAATTGTTTACACCAGGACCATCCCTCCTGCTGGACAAGGAAGGTGGCCTGGCACACCTACCTCTGCCCAGAACTGAACCTCAATAGGAAACCCTTGCTTGAGCAATGGGAGAGCCCCATATGGGCTTTCTGAACCATGATCTAGTGCTATCCTGATGATAGACTGCCCCTCAGCACAGCAGTATGAAGGTTGGGAGAAGCCAATTCAGTCGACCTCTTTCCCCATCACCAGTGCCACACAGGGTGGTTGGTGCTTGAGCCACCAGGGAACAAAGAGCTTTGAGCCCAGCTTTGGGACATGTACATAAGTCCTTTCTATGTGGCATGGAAAGATACCAACTGTACACATAGGACAAAAGAACACCGCAGTTAAAGGTGAAGCGTTAAGTCTTGGAGACAGTTTGGGATCCTGAAGAAGCTCAGGAGAACGGCTCCAGAGAACACATAGAAGCTTGCACGCTGAGACCAGGAGACCATTGGCTATAGCATCATGGATCGGGAAACAAAGGTTTGGGTGTTAGTTTCAGCCCTGTCACCTACACACTGTGTGTGATACGGGGCAAATCACTTTAGCTTTGTGAGGCTTTGTCTCAGCTTCTGAAAAACATGGGGAGTCCTGACATTTATCACTTGTCCTGGTTGGAGTTTTTGTCAATTTGATACAAGCTAGGGTCATCTATCTGGGAAGAGGACCTCTTGAGAAAATGTCCCAATAAGATTGGCCTTAGAGGTAAGTCTATCAGGTATTGTCTTGATTAATGACTTTTGTGGGAGGGCCCACTTACTGTGGGGGGTGCCACCCCTGGGCAAGTGGTCTTGGGTGTGTAAGAAAGCAAACTGAGCAAGTCAGGAGGAGCAAGACAGTAAGCAGCACTCCTCCATGGCCTCTGCTTCTACTCTTGTCTCAGATTTCTGCCTTGAGTTCCTGCTCTACCTTCTCTCAGTGATAGAGTATAACCTGAGAGGTGTACGATGATGTAAGCCCTTTCCTCCCTAAGTTGCTTTTCCTCACAGTGTTTTATCACAGCAATGGAAACACTAACTATGACACTCTTAGAGGTGCGTGGAGATAATCAAGTTGGATAATACTTTTAAAAGTACTTTGTGAGCTATATGTCAGAAAAATACTGCTTTTGGGCTCCCATGGGTGTCAATATTTATTTCTCTTCTGGGAGGAGGATAAATATATCCCAAAGGAAGGCAAGCCCCTGTGTTGGGTTCAAGTTCATAGCCTCTGTTCTGGGAGGACCTGACTGGAAAGGGGGGGCAGTTCTTGTTTCCCAAATCTAAAACATTTCTGGGACACAGAGCGCCAGCCTAGCCGAGCATACCTGCAGCTTTGATGGATGGCCTTCGGGCTGTTTGCTGTCTGAGAACTGCAGCCTGCTGCACCTGGAAGGCCCTCAAGTCCTCCTCATCCAGGGCAATGTCCCCAAGGAAGGCAGCTGGAGAAAAAAGAAGCCGGAGGCTGAGTTAATCCTCTTACCCTGGGCTGCACTCATTGTACTTATAGCCCTGACCCTATAGCCATTCTGATTCTCCAATATCACATGAGAAAGACAGAACAGCTTCTAGAATCTCTTTATAGATTACACTTGCCTTTTACTTCAAATCCCAACAATAGTGAAGGGTTATGACACTCGCTGATAGCCAGAGCTATTCAGGCAACTGAAGCAGAGGGACCACTTGGGTCCAGAGTTTGGAGGCTAGCCTGAGTAATAGAACAAAACCTACCCTATCGCTTAAACAGTGGGATGGCTCAGTGAGCAAAAGTGCTTACCCCCAAACCTGATGACCTAAGGAAGGAGAGAACCAACTCCTGCAAGCTGTCCTCTGATCTACACACACACACACACACACACACACACACACACACACACACAAACTCATGGTGGGAGGAGAGAAAGGAGTAAATAAAAATGTTAATAAATAGTTCCAAGAAGACACAATTGTGTCACCTTTCCCAGCTTCAACAAATGCTAATTAGTACCTATTATGGGCTGGTCATTAAGTCAAAGACTAGCAACGCAGAAGAGGCCCCTAGCCCTGTTGGTGCTAATCTTTACAATACAAAGTTCATACAAGTAATGACTCAGAGAATTCTACAGAGAGACAAGTGCTCTGACTGTGAGACACTTTGAAGCAAAGAGACTGTACTGTCTGAAAGCACATGTGTTAAAAGGTTTGGTCCTGAAGGTGGTGCTACTGGGAGAATCTGTGCACCCTTATAGGTACTTATGTCACTCTGTGTATATGTGTGTACGTGTAAGTGCGTGTGTGTGTGCGTGCGCGTGCGCGTGCGCGTGCGCGTGCGTGTGCGTGTGCGTGTGCGTGTGCGTGTGTGTGTGTGTGTGTGTGTGTGTGTATGCCTGCCCTTAAAGGGGATTGTGAGACCTTATCCTTTCCTCATCCCATTTTGCTCTGCCAAAGGCTCCCACCATGACCTGCTGCCTATAAGAGGCTCCAGAACCATATTCTCCACTATCTTGGACTGGAAACTTGGGAACTGTGAGCCAAAATAAACCTATTCTCTAAGTCAGTCTGTCCTCTCCGGTGTCAGTCAGTTCTCTCCAGTGTCAGTCGGTCCTCTCCGGTGTTTTGTTACAGTGTCAGAAAGTTGACTGACCAGCCGTCTGTTTTGAGCCTGTGCTAAGCATGTAGCATTACATAGTAGATGCCATTTTAACCATATCAGGGAGGATATAGACTATTGTAATTTGTCTAATATGCTTGCCTGACCCAATAAGATTTGGCATGGGTTAGGTAAATCTAGGAGGCCAAGACTTAACACCAAGAAGTTCCTAGCTAACAGGGAAAGGTGCAACAGTTGCCAGCCAAACCCTACACTTCTGGGTCCTCCCTCTAGAGAGGAAAGGCCTAGGGGTAGGACAACTCCACCACTACCCCCATCCCCAGGAGGTCATTTCCACTTCTGAGCCTGGGAAGAGAAGCTTCAGGAGAGATGGGTTGAACAGCCTCTCCTCTTTCTGAGACATCTAGGGTAAGAGGAAGCAGAGACACAGCACTGCCTGCTTTGGAAGGAGCCCAGATGTAAGCTTCACACTGGGCTGGGCTGGGCCCAGGGAGGCAGGAGGCCAAGCTGGAGGTGGAAACACAGCGGCGGCTTCCCTGCAGCCGTGGTGACATCTGCTTCTCATCCCCGCAGAGTCAGCATTACACAAATTGTTTTAACCTTGAGGCCTTACACACGGGTTCCTCCTCCCCGGTTGGCCCCACTGGGTGGATACGTATACATTTACTTTATCACACACTTAGTCAGACACAGATGGGTAATGTCCCGATGGGCATATGGTGACATCCAATCTTATGCTGTCTGTGCAGAGCCACTGAGGTCAGAGACTCCGCCTCTGCATATGTGAGCAGCATTCAGCATTGGATTCGGGATAGAAAGAACATATCGGAATGAATGAATGAATGAATGAATGAATGGAATATCATGCCAGCTTTCCTCTGGTCTGCAAATACATGTGCAGAGACACACACTCACTTAGACACAGACCAACTGGATGTAGCAGTGACCTCAGCAGCATCAAGCTAATCTCTCATTTAACAATCTAGGAAACTGAGGCCCAAAAGGAAACTGGCTTAAGTTAAACTATACTAAGTCTCTGGAAGGATTGATTTATATTCGGGCTTCATCATTCCTAGCCCGGTGGATTTACCCAAGTCCATTACCTCTCCGGAACCCACATTGTAAATATGTATATACAAAAATAGACACACACACATACACAATACACACAGAGTTCTTAAAAAACATACAAGCTCCAACACACACAAGCCAGTGGCAAGCTCTGAACTCATTAAGCCAGTAATAGTAGCAATAATGACACCTTGTGTAAATGTCTGTTGAAATTTACCCAGCGTCTTCCAGTTCACAAAGTGTTCACTCATTAATGAGTCCATTTAATCCTGGCCCGCCCACAACTGCTCAGTAAGCCACAAGGCACCCCTAGGAGTGTCCTACTTCAGACATCTGGAGAGATAACATTGAAGCTCGATGCCAGCCCCCTTCCTTGACTTCAGAGATCAGGACCCTGGGGCCAGAGAGGGAGGTGTAAGTCCAAGGTCACCAGCTGGTAACTAGTTGTGTTTGGGAAGGCTTCTCTTAAGATGACACCCTCCATGACCCAGGCTTTGTAACTGATGTCACAGAGACACAAGAAGATTCTCAGTGGCGTGCACAAAGGGGTCTGGAGGACTCCTATGTGACAGTATCCCAGGACCACCTCACACAGCTGTATACTTTGTACTTTTGCTTGTACGTGGTACGTCCAGGCTTTTGCTCACACACCCATGGGCATCACCAGGCACAGCTGTTCCTCAGTCTCCCTAAATGTCGATTCCAGGACCCCTACAGACTGCATAGAATCTTGACATACTCGGGTCCATATATAAAGTAGCATTGTGTTTGCATAGACCCTACCCATGTCCCTCCTATATTCTCTCCCTTTTTCTTCTTTTTCTTTTTTGAGACAGGGTCTTATGTGGCCCATTCTGACTTCAAACTCCCAATATAGCCAAAGATGATCTGGAAATTCTGATCCTCCTGCCTCTATTTCCCAAATGCTAGATCTACAGATATGAACCACACCATACTTGTTCGAACTCAAAGTTTGTGCATGCTAGGTAAGCATGCTACCAAATATCTTCACCCCTCCTCTATACTTTAGATCATTTCTAGATGACGTATAATGCTTAATACAATGTAAATGCCAAGTAGCTATTACACTGCATTTCTTAGGCAATAATGACAAAGTCTGTAGAGATTCTGTCCAGACCAACTTTGCACCTTACAGAAGGCAGTCGAGCCCATGCTGGAAGATAAGCAAAGAGCGGAGTCTTTAGAAGGTGAAACTAGTCTTTGAATCTAGTTTGGCTCCCACTAGCTGACATTCATGTAAACTTTCTGAAACCTCTGTTTTATCCCATCCAAAGAAAACACATGATATAATGCATCTCCTGAGATTACTTTACGGAATAAGGACATGTCTATGAAGCGTCTAGCACCCAAGCCTAGAGCACAGAAAGCAACAGCGAAACATCCAGTTCACTGTGCTTGCCACACCAATCCTGGAGACTCAAAGTCAGCTCCAAACCTTCCCTAGACATGCTGGGTCTCTTGCACTCACTCCCCATCTGAACGAATCTATGGACACACTACAGAACCATGTTGGCCTATGAGTCCAGGCAGTGTGGGACCAGGGCAGGGCAAGTAGAAGGAGCAGGGTTGGCTACAGAGCTCAGCTGGATGCCCTGTGGTAGAGATGTCACGGCTGAAGAATGCATGGGAACAGAATGGGGGCAGGGTGGGGTGGGAGGGGAGTTTATGGCCAGGAGTTGGGCTGACAGCTAGTCCAATCTGGGATCCTAACCTTAGGAAGCCGGACAATCCAGATGCAAGAGAGTTCAGGATGCTTTCCTGGCCCAAAGGAAGCCCCGGGGTCAAGGTCAGGGTCAAAGAAGCAACTGTTTTCAACACAGTATCACAAGTTTTTGTTTTGTTGTCTGGCTATAAACCAGGCAGGAAGCACTTGAGGCTCTGTAGCCAGGCCCAGTGCTGGAGGGGAAAGATCAGAGAGACACACATATCAATATGCATGTGGACCTAGAAAGCAAGCAATCTTTGTACCCCAGGTCAGCTTCTGGACTCCAAAGTCCCCTCCCCTTGGCATGGCCAGGTCTCACCTCCTGAGTGAAGCCTGGTTGGTGTGATGGAGCTCCAAGGGCTTGTATGCAGGACAGGCATGCATTTCCCTCAATGAATGCAGACTTGTAGCCAAGGGAGGAAGTACTTACAGGCCCAGACTATACAAATAGACTCATTCCCTCATCCACTTACACACCAGCGCACATCTGTGCCTGTGCTCGCACAAGGGCCCAACACACACAGGTGAACAGACCTGCTATGAAGCAAAGACTCACACACCAATATATACAACCAATTCCCTGTGCGAGTTCCAGTGTGTTCTTACCAATAAGAAAAAGAAAGCAAAAGCATTTCCTCAAAGGAAAGGGGCTGCTTGGAATGGACAGAGGCGTGCACATGTGTCAGGAGGAAGAAAGAGCCACTAAACCCCATATACCTCTTCAGGAGGTGGCCTGCTCCCCGCCACCAACACTAGAGTTTTTCCCCAAATCACTGGAGAAACAGAATTCATGAGTCCCTTCTTCTGCCAGCAGTGGTGGGGCACGCTTTAATCCCAGCACTCAAGAGAGGCAGAGACAGGAAGATCTCTGTGAGTTCCAGGCCAGCCACAGCTACACAGTGAGGTCAAGTCTCAAAACAAAAGAAGAGTCCTCTCATCCTGAGGCATCTCACCCGTCCCTCTCCATTAGGGCCCATAGAGATGTTTTCCTCGACCCTTAGGGCATCTAAAAGTGAGGGTGACTCAGGCAGGGAGCAGGGTCTTAGTTGAGCGGAGTGACTCACTCAGGATGTCTGGAAGAGGGAATGTGGTCTGGTGAGAGATAAGATCATGTGCTTCCTCTGGATTCCATACCTGGGCCACAAAGTCCCAGGAGTGAGGGAGGCAAGAGGGACCTGTAAATACAGTCCACCTCTCCTGCAGACAACAAACTGGCTGTTGCCTGAGGTCTAAGTAAAAGCCAGATGTGTCAGTGGCAAGACACTAGGCTGGGAATCTCCAAAATCCTCTTCCATGGCTTGGCCTTCAACGTAAGAAACCAGAGTTTCCAGTAAATAACCTGAGCGCAGACTTGGAAGAATCAGCCTTAAGCACACCCATTCCCCAGGTTGGCTTCTAGCCCAGAAGTTCAGGACTTTCCCCAGAACATCAAGGGTCTTAAATTTTGTCCTTACTTTAACAGCAGCCATAAGTGGATGTGGTGGCTCACCCCTATAATAATCTTCGCATGTGGGAGGCTATGGGCAGAGGATGATGGGTTCAAGGACAATTTGGTGAGACCCCATCTACAAAAGTAAATAAATAAGTCTAATGCAGACAGTAACTAAAGCAATCATTTCAGACTACGTTGATGCCCAGCTATGTTTAGAATAAACTGCAAGGTCCCGTTTGAGCTGGGAGAATCAAAGAGTTTTCAGTGCTAGTTCTCTGTGTGGGAAGAGGAAGCAGGAGGATGTAGAAGAGGCAGAGGAGGAGGGAGGAGGGAGGAGAAGGAAGGAGGAGGAGGGAGGAGGAGGAAGAGAAAGAAGACGGTGTATCAGTCCCTTCCAAAGGAGGCTAAGGCAGACACCCGCCACAAGCACCCCTAGCATCTGGGGTCAAGGCTATGGATGGGTCCAAGAAGCAAACCTAGCAGGAAGCAGCAGCACAAAGAAAGATTTGGTGGGCCTGTAGCTGGAGGGGGGCAGGAGACAGGGCTCGGCAGATGTATATGTATACCAGTCCAGTTTCCTGCAGGGATGATCCACAGGGCCTAGCATCAGTCACACCCAAGAAGAAGGCCTGATCTGACCCTGAAGCTAGGCCCTGGCAGGCTCTAGGACCTCTCAGCCACCTCAGGCCTGGCCGAGCTCCCCACCAGCCTCACATCACCCTGGTAGAGAACTTTCTCCAGAGCCCTTGCTTGAAGTTCCAACTCAGCCAGCCCCACCCTAGCATGAAATCTGAGACTAGGGATGGAGCCCTGAGCCTATTGCTATTCCCAAAAATCACTCCCATTCTCAACATGAGCATAGCTTCCTATCCATTCTTTGAGGCTGTGCTCCTGTCCTGGTGCCTCCACAAAAAATCTCCACTCTACAAACCTTCCCACACACCTTCAAACCACTTTGCTCTGCCCTCCCCATCACCAGGAACGAAGAGATGATGAGGGACCCTAATCTTCCTGAATTATGCTGTGTAACATTAGTGTGCTCTTGGACACTTGCTTAGAACGTGATCTCTTTAAGGACCGAGATCTGTCTGGCAACTCTCTGCACCTCCCACAACATCAAACCCAGCCCTGAGACATATCAAGAAACGAACATCACTGAATGGATATGAGACACCGTACAGGGTCAGAGAGATGTTAGCTTTTTCTAAAATCCAAATCCACACCCTCTCAAAGACATTGATCAAGAGCTGGAGGCACAGAGCACAGGAAATGAACATTTATATAGTGTCTGCTGTGTGTTAATAATAAGTGAATTATATATGTTCTCAGATTTAGCCCTTACCCACCAGCTAGTTCTCTAATGAGGAACTTAAGTTCAGAGACTGTGCTCAGCCTTCCTGGTGGCTAATGAGTCCTTCAGATTTCATGCCTTGCTCATTCTTCCTCCTGCCCTCCTACCACGCACGATGTGATGGAGACTTTTACTGTCCTGGTTTGCCTACAGCATACCAGGCATGGAAGAGGAAAGACTGAAGGGTTTGGTTTGTCCTGTCCTGTAAAATGGTCCCTATCCTACCTAAGGGTGGATGGAGCAAGGAGAGTCCCTGATTAGGTCCTCTGTGCTCAAGATTGTAGCTGCCTGTCCCAAAACTTTGTGTCCATTTCTTGTGTCCCAATCCCTGGCTCTAGCTCTTCGCAGACAGGCTGAAGTCAGAAGCGGGAAGTCGAGGAAAAGTTGTGATAACTTGTCCCCAGTGTATTCCAGACAGCCTGCTTGGGAACATCAATTAGGCCAATGGCCTGAGTGTGTCTGGTCATCTGGTCACTCCAAGGGAATCACAGCAGGAGAGTCCTCATGAACAAAGATCACACACACACACACACACACACACACACACACACACACACACACACACACTAGAAGCCCTGACTTGACTAATTAGCCTCAGGTGTCTGTAGGGCGAGAGAGCTGATGTAGAATATCTGAGACCTCTTTGTGAGACTCATTTGCTAACCTAACTGAGCTCTGGCAAAGCTCTCCTGGCACACAAAGGCACAGGTAAGTCCCCCTGTGCCCCCCAAGCCCCCACCCCTGCCGCCAATTTCTCTGACTTTGACAGCTGTCTCTTGAGTGTTCAGAGAGCTCCTGCTGCTGGCTAGATTCATAGGATTGCCTATGAAGAAGTATTCCATAGAACCTCCTGAAAAACTTTCTCCTTCCACTGGGCTGAGAAGCCGGGAAAATCTATCCCTTTGGAGCTGCAGGCCTTCTTTCTGGGCATCAAACCAGACAGATGTGCTGTGCGGCACTATGGCAAACAGACAAGCAGGCAAACACCAGTATTCCACAAAGCAGGAGGGATAGGGGAGAAGGGACACGGACGGACGGACGGACGGACACACACACACACACACACACACACACACACACACACACAGTTTGGCCAGTAAAGTTTCCCGGTGGAGAAAAAGCCTCCTTGCCAGCGGGATTCGCTGGGACCGAGGGAGGTTTCCCCAGGATTCCTCTGTGAAGGCGAACGGCAGCCGCAGCAGTTTCCACAAACAGCAGCAAAACTTCAGTCCTAAAAGTCCCCCAAACTTCCCCCTCCCTTTCTCCCTCGGTCTTTTGTTCCCCCACTGCATTGCCAACCAAGCAGCTCCCAGCTTCCCACACTGGACTGTCCTCCCCCAACCCCAACTACAACCCCAACCCCAACCCCTGCCCGGCCGGGAGCCTCGATCCCAGCCTGCCCACGCCCGGCTTCCGTGCGCCCTGGGGGAGCCGGGGGTCGCTCACCCGCCTTGCAAGGGTCTTTGTAGTTGAGGAGCTCCGGGGCGTCCTCCTCGCCCAGGTCGTAGGTGTAGTCGGCCAAGTCCAGCGGCCGGCCGGCGCGCGGGAGCAGCAGCAGCAGCAGTAGCAGCGGCAGCGACAGCAGCGGCAGCGGCGGGCGGGCCACGCCGGGCATGCTGGCGGGCGGCGGTGGCGGTGGCGGTCGCGCCCGGACGCGGGAGCGGGGCGACGGGGAAGGGAGCGCTGAAGGCGAAGGGGAGGCGCTCTCCCCCCGAGGCCACCTCTTCCCGTCCCGTTTCCTGTCTCCCGCCCCCCGCTCGGCCCGGCTCTCTCCGGCCCTGGGCTCCGGCGTCCCCTCGCCCTCCTCTCGGTCGCTCCCTTTCTTTTCTCGCCGCCCTCCCACTCCCCACCCCACCCCCCCTTTTAGGGAAATGAGCTCGCTGGAGGGCGGGTTTTCGCCCAGCTCAGCCCCCCTCGGGGCCGGGACCGTGCTCGGCCGGGCCGGGAAGCACGCCAGCCGGGCGGGGAGGACGAGAGTAGCACCGCCCGCCCCGGAGGGGAATCCGCTGCCTGGGACTGGGGCAGGGGCCGGGGAGGGGGCGCGGGCCAGGGATGCCCGGAGGCACCGCTCCGCGAGGGGCCCCCTACAGGCCGCTGTCCTGTACCAGGCGGAGTGCCTCCGGGCACGGGACACGCTGTCAGGTCCGTTCCTTCCTCTTAGACACTGGATCAGCGATCGATCGTTCTCTCCCAGAGACTCCAGAGTCTGTCTGTCTTAGATCTCGGCTCTCTCGCTTCTCACTGTCTCTCTGTCTAGCTGTCTCCCTGCCTGTCTCTGTCGCTGTCCTTCCTTGTGGACACACCGCTGGAGGGCGCCTAACACCCGTGTATGGCACCCAGGTCCCGTCCTCTGTCCCTGCCTTTTGCTCTGTTCCCCATTACCTGGGGTAGGACCAAACCTCCATCACTCTTAGAAAGGACGTGGCAAAGCGCCCCAACTCTCCAAACCCTCTCCTTCCTAGGACGGCTTCTGCTAGAAGCCGAGCTGAGAAAATGTGAAAGAAAAGAAGCGCCACTCTTTGTTTTCCAATCAGGCTGCTTTATTCTTTTGTGATAGGATCCCCCTGGCCCGTAGGAGAGACACCTTTCCTTTACAGACTTCCACCGGTTTCTGGGCAGGAGCAGCTTCCTGCTTGTCTGACAAAGACCCTTTGCGGAGGGTCTTTCCTGTCCCGCTGCGGTTTCTACCGACCCTGTGAAGCAAAGAACTAATGCTTATGGGGACTGAAGAAGCCACCCGCTTGGGTCCAGTGTGGGATGTGTCTGGGAACCCTCCATCCTCCGAGCTCCCGAGACCACTGACTTTAAGAGATACCTAGTAGGTCCCCTGACAAAGCAGGCAGCCCAAGCCCTGCCAGTGTTGCCCAGGCACCCTGAAAGGTACTGTTGCTCACCTGTGGATGCTAGATATAGTAGAGTGGTAGCTCTCCACACAGGGTGCTCACAGCAAGGCCTAGGAAAGCCAGGTCTCTCCCGGAAGAATCGGACTCGGAACCAGTATCATGCCCTTCCTCCTGGCCCAGCTTAGAGGTGGGTGTGGAGGGCTTGGCCTGGAAAGAACACCTACTTTCAATGTCACCTGCTTTATTTAGTGTGGGACACTAAGTTGGTAATTCTCGAGGATCAGTTTCCTCACAAATTCAGAGAGGGACTGGGTTGGATGTAGAAGCCCATAGGTCATGTCTAAGCTCAGCCAAGGCCAACAACTTAGCAGGGCCACCTGAGAGCTGGTAGGGATGGCAGGACACAGGTCCATGGAGAGAGGAGAACATGTCTGATCCAGAAACATCAATACTACACAGGGTACGCTAGTCATCCTTTCACATGTCCCTCTACTCAACCCTCAGAGGGAGACTGCTCCCTCCCTCCCTAACATACCCACCTGGAAGTTCTGGAGTTTTCTAGCGAAAGCCTCAAGACTAGGGATGCTCTCTGGAGCCATCTTCATGATGTAGCAGTAGGTTCCTGGAGCTGGCTTATAGGCCGTCAGGAGCTAGGTATAAAACCCTGGAGGTCATTCACAAGGTCCCCTTGCCTTGCTTCCTCCCCAACCCTAGTTCTCAGCCAACCAACTTCCTTTAGATTGTCTTCAGAGGGTGGAGGGGCGCACTTGCGTCAGTGGTTCGAGCATCTGAGGTGAGGTAGCCAGGCACAGAATGGGGAGAGACCTCTAGAAATGCTACAACTGGCTAGTTCCAATAAAGTCCCGGTGGTCCCTCCGGCATCCTCACCCGCTGGTAGTCATACACAACGATGCCAGTGGAGCCGATGGAAAAGGTAGCGATGGTGTCTGCTCGCTCACTCGGGGCTAGGCGTTTCTGAGTTTCCGGTGCTCCGATGCTCATCTCAAGGACCTAGGGGAAGGGTGTTGGAATGCTGCCTGGTATTTCTCTTTCTTCCCTCAGCCTTTCGGTACCCATATCTACTCAGAATCCTCTATTCAAACGCTTTCCTGAGATCTCAGGAAGGCTAAACGTAAGAGGTGTCAGAGCAATCGATGGTTATCACACTAGGCCGGGGCCTGGGGGAGAGGATCTAGGCAGGATGGCTACCTCGTCTCTGTTTGTGTCACCCAAGATGTGCTCATACCTGTCCACTCCCTTCTCTTCCTCCCGAACAGCTGCCCATCCCCCCATAATCTCCCCCAACCCCCTGTCTGCTGTGCCTCTTTGCCCAACCCAGGCCCACTCACCATCTCAGTATGTTTTTGACTCATGTGGAGGCCCATGAGCAGAGCCCCTACAATCACCACGACAACGAGGACCACCACCACAACCACGATGAGAAGGCGTTTGAGGTGCACGGGACAGCAGGGGATGCGGAACTGGCTCCTGGGACCTGCCGAGTAATCCTGAGAGAGCAAGGGAAGCAGAGAGACAAGTGGGTAGTGGAGAGGGTGGCTCCTACTCTCCCTGTGCAAGGGGGACACACACATCCCGTACCTCTTTAGGCTACGAGTGTGCAAGGAAGAGCTGGGGAGATCAGAGGCTTTTGGGAAGGAAGGCTTTGGGGAAGGTGGTTGGACCCTAACAAAACCATAGCTACTTAGAAAGTTAGAAGCAAAGTCTAGGTTTGAAATAATCCAAGAGAGCCAGCTACCGATCTCTTCTTCTGTTTTCCCACGACGCCTAACACCCCAGACATATCCTGAGTTTTTGCTCCCTCAAAGGATCCAGGTAGCCCTGTCTCTATACCTTTACACGGGTCTCCTTTGTTCCTTCTCAATCCAGTCCATGTGCCAGCTTCATGGTTTTTTACACTTATTTAGTGTGTGAGCGTGTATACATGTGTGTGGTATGTTTGAGTGTGCATGTGTGTGATGTGTGTGAAGGTACATGTGTGTGTGTGTGTGTGCACATGTGTGTGGTGTGTGTGAGAGTGTGTGTATGTGGTGTGAGTGTGAATGTTTGTGTACATGTGTGTAGTATGTGTGAGTGTGTATGTACATGTGTGTGTGTAAGTCAGGGACAACTTTCATCTCCTTTCATCATGTGAATTCCAGAGATTAAACTCGAGCCGCCACATTTGGTGGCAAGCACCACTACCTACTGAGCCATCCTTTTTTTTTTTTTAAAGAAAAAAACCATATCTATGACCCAGGCTGCCTTTCAACTCCTTATATATCTAAGGATGACCCTGAATGATTATCTTGCTTATATTTCCAAACAGTGTGCACCTCTATGCCTGGATTATGTGGTACTGGGGACTGAACCCAGGTCTCCACGTTTGCAAAGTGCTCTAGCTACTGATCTACATCCCAGCCTCACTGTCATTTGCTCTGTGGTACTTCCTGTAGCCTCCCAACTACATGGTGGTGCTATCAGTGTTCTTCACAGGACTTTCTATTGACCCCTCTGTGGCTCTCAATCCCTTTATACAGGAATTCGTGGTCGTCGTGCCTGCCTCTACCAGGGACTCTTAATGATCACGGTATCTCTATCCTAAAAGCCCAATCCTAAGCTAATTGAGTATATGGGTCTAGAAAAAGAAAAAAAGCCTACTGGAGGATGGACAGTCAAGTCCAGTATACTATGTATGCGCGCGCGCACACACACACACACACACACAATCACACTCACCGGTGGACTCTCCATCAGGACCTCTTTGCTACTCATGTCCATTTTGTAAGGTTTCTCTCTCTCTCTCCTCTCCTCATCTCTCTGGTGTGACCAGTGTCTTATATATATCATCAGAGACAGAGAGGACAGGGGTGAAGGACTGGGCCTCCTGTCTGCCAGCCAAGTCCTTGGCTTTGTAGCTTGTTTGTTCCTGGCTTTTCAGAGCCCAGGCCCCGATAAGGCAGCTGCAAGAGCCCCCAAGGGCCCTTGGCCTAGGCACATGAATCCTCTTGGCCCCAACAAGAGCAAACCTGGGTGAGGTAAGCAAACTCACCCTCGGGCCACCTGCTCCTCTCACCGTGGGTGTCTTTCTGGCATGTCTGCCTCTCTTGCTGGCACCTGCCCCTGCAGCCCTGTGGCTTCTCTTCTTCTCACAGCCCAAACTGTTCAGGTGGCAGCCAAGAAATCTGGCCGTCCCTCGCCTCAAGATAACCTCCCCAGGCTCAGACACGAGTTCCACTCAGGGACTGAGAAAGTGGCGCTTGTTGATGGGGCTGGAGAGGAGGGTGGTGGAGGAACAGAGCTTGGGACAGCACCTGGGGTCCATTAGCATGGTTCCTTAGGGTCAGACTGCCCTTTACCCCACCTTCTCCCACACGTGCCATTCCTATCCTCAGATTTGCTCCTGTCTTCCTAACTCTGGAAACTGTCCCTACTGATGGGAAATTATTGCTCATGGGTGTTGAGTACCGTTTCACTCTTTGCTTTGGCGTTGTCTGTATGTTGGATGCTCTGATGGCTTACTCTATATACCCTTATCACCCTTTGCCTCCTGGTGCTGAGGATCACGCTTAGGATCATGAGCATGCTTGGGAAGCCCTCTACTGCTGAGCCACATCCCCAGCCCCTGACATTTTCTTAAGCCAAGATGACCTTGCCCAGGATTGAGTGTGGTCCCAGCCATCTCTGCCCCTCTACTGCCCTATCTACCCTTCTGTGCTCCTTTTTATAATAACTTCTAAAGGAACCCAATGTGATTTCACCAAATTCCATTCACTTTCATGACCTCCTCCTCTTCCTCCTTCTCCTCATTGCTGCCTTCTCTCTTTCCCCAAATCCTCTCCTGTGCTTCGGGGTACTAAGTCACATCTATCAGCGATCTGGGATTGCCTGTACCCTTTCAACTTGGGGTTGGATACATGCCTCCAATTCCCTTTTAAAGACTTATTTATGTTTATTTGATGTGGATGAGTGTTTTGCCTGCGTGTTTGTCTCTGTACCACCTGAATGTCTGGTGCCCTTGGAGGTCAGAAAAGGACATCAGATCCTCTGGAACTGGAGTTACAGAGCGTTTCCAACTTCCATACGGGTGCTGAGTGTCAAGCATGGGTCCTCTGGAAGAGCAGCCAGTGCTCCTAACCAGTGCTCATCTTTCCAGTCCTCCAATTCTTTTTTAGTTGTTGGCCAGATGATCTCGAAAAATCTTTGTGCCTCTGAACTTTTATGACTGTGTAAGCCAGAGCACAGTACTTCCCTGTATTGACCTGACACCCTGTTCTCCCACACAGGTGCCAGGTTGTCTCCCAAGTTGTTTCAAAGACTCCTCATGGACATACCAAATCCACAGGTGTGCAAGTCCCTTATACAAAAATCACCTAAAGAAGTTACATATAGATGCATATTCTCACCCATGCTTTAAAAAAAATTTGCTTGTGCATAACCAACAACTCTCTAATTTGACTTAAGACTCCCTCAAAAAGAGAGAATCCATACCTAGTACTGGAAACCTAGCTAGCTACTCAGTACTAATGATGGTTATTGGAGGAGAGCCTACAACCACTACACCAGCATAATCCCTAAGAATAGTTTATAAACATTTGTCCTTACACCCACGGAGAAGTATAGTCCTCACCCCTCGTCAAGGAAACTTGTTTTTACAACAGACAGAGACTACTACAGAAAACCACAGCCAATCAAAATGAAGAGTTGTGGAGTCCAGTCCCAATGAATACACCTACAAAACCCTTCACATCTAAGGCTCCGAGGACATTGCAGAACAGGAGACAGAAGGATTGTGAGAGCCAGAGGATTGGGATCAGGGACTTTGCTTGAGACTGTGTCTCCTAGTGCTATCAGAAGCTGCATACAAACTCCCAACAACCTGACTGCCCAGATGAGAGACAAGAACGACACCAATGAATGGGCCAAACTGGATGAGGAAAAGCCCACAAGGCCTAAATCCTACACAAAGAACCATGGGCAACTGGGGGAAGCCGTGGTGAGGGTGGGAAAGGTGGCCCTCCCCAGGGAAGAAAATACCCATTGATTTTCCAGTACCAAATGGTCGGCCTTGAAAACACACATACAATATCAAAATATTTTAAAAAGAAAACAATGTTTAAAACTTTCCAAAAGGATTGTTTTTTGAGGTTTACCTTTTGCCTGCATGTGTATCTGTGCAGCATGTGTGTACTGTGCCGTGGAGACCATAGACTGAGCCAGATCCCCCGGAGGTGGAGTTCAACTGTTGAACTGGGGAAATTAATTCTGGCCTTCTGCAAGAGCAATACGTGCTGGTGACCTCCGAGCCATTTCTCCAGTCCCTTGATTTTACTTTGAGACGACCTCATCTCCCCCCATCCCAGGTTGGCCTTGAACTGGTGGCAATCCTCTTGGCTTAGCCTCCTGAGTGCAAGATTGTACACATGTGTCACCGTGTTCTGTTCCATGTATTGTTGCATGGGTGAATGCCAAATGCAGACACAGCGCCAACTCTACTTGAACTCTGAAATGTCACCCAGCTCCCTAGCACCTTGTCCTTCCCCTTTGATCACAAGCTGGCCCCCTTCTCTCCAGCTCTGGCAGCCTCCCTGTCCCCCAAGAATCCTCTCTCCAGCTGGAGGGCCTCCGTATCAAAGCTGTACAGCAGTCTGGCATCTGAGATGAGAGCTCCTGAGAAACTTAGTGGAGGGGAGAAGGAAGGAAATGTTTGCTCCCACTGTCTTCCTTGGCTCTCTAACTGCCCCCTTAAATATTTGCCCAAGCCTCCCACAGCTCAGCAAAGTGTCTTAGTGTCAAAGGAAGAAGGGGAGGTCTGAGGGAAGGAAAGGAGAAGGGAGCCAATGTCCTCTCCCCTTGGTTGTGTGCAGGTGACAGATGTAAAAGACAGCCTGCTTGCACTGCCCACCCCTCTGCCCATCCCCCAGGCTCCCACTCCTACCCTGGGTTGTCCTGGAAACCTTGAGATTGATGGCTGACTCACACACATTGGGTCTGAGCCAGGTGGGCAGCAGGCCAGCAGGAGAGCCAAGAAGAACTGGAGGCATCTCGGGGTCCCTGTGGGCATCTCGGGGGGCCGCAGTGTCCAGTTGTAGTACTTATTCCAAACAGGAGCTACAGCGGGGGCTTGCCATCATTGCTAAGTGTGAGGAGAACACTTCTGTTCTCTCTCGGATCCTCGGGCTGCCATCAAGCTGGGTTCTCACAGCATTGGGACTTTAAAAGAACAGCAACAACTTGTTTTTATGGGGTATGGGGGGAGCTGCTGTCAAGCTTCCCTGAGTGAATTTCAGATGTTTCTCAACATCTGGTAGGGGTCTTGGGTTCCTTGGAGAAGGAAGAAGGGAGGAGAGGGAGTGGGGAAGGAGGGAAGCTACCTCTTCAGCTGGACACAGACCTCAACCTTGCCCCCAGCCTAGCCCTATGGTACAACCTTCTTTACTTGCTCTCACTGAAGCTAGTCCTGACTGTGAATGCACTCACCCTGAAAGGTCATGAGTCAAGGGCACATACTCTGTGACCTGTCCCTCAGGCCCAGACTCTGCAATCCTTTCATGGTCCCTCATTGTTCACCTGCCATTTAGCACACACAATGTTAACTGGAATCTGCTATGAAAGATGGGGAGAGGGTTGTCAGCCTGTCTTCCCAGTCAGAAGGAAAGGAATATGTTGAACACGTTTTCTTTACAGTTCTGTGAACTTGTCACAGCAAGGAGCATGCACACAGCCTATATGTGATCATACACAACCATAAGACTGTTGTTACCAAACACAAGGAGTCTCCCTCCGCAAGTCCCTAGTGCCTTCCTTTGATACATGAGATCTGTGTTCCCCCTGGAAGCTCTGGAACCCACAGGAAAAAAGCCCTACTTTTCTAAACTTTACTGTGTTCATCTCTGAAATGGGCCTACTGCCCCACCCCCCGACTTCCCCGCCTCACAAAGCTGCCCTGACACTCAGATGACTTCATGGGCATCAAAGACCAATCGTCATCACTGTCATCTACTTCATCCTCAGGGCACCTCTCGATAGCTAAGCCTAGGCTCCAAACTCCTCCCCCTTGTCTCTGGGTTGCCCTCTGTGACAACCCTGGCAGTGGAAAACCTCACAGTGGCCACTATCCTTTGCCTTCTCCCAGCCCCTCAGCTGCACAATCCAGGACAAGATTCACTCTGCCCTTTGTGTGCTGGGCAAAGCCGTGCCAGGGACGAGTGGGGATGGCTGTCCAGCTGCCCCAGTCATCCTCCTTACCCCTCCTTGCTCCTTCCCCTCAAGCTGGCTCACACAAGGCAGCACGGGCAACTGGACTAGCAGAGGTTAGTGGGTGTCAAAAGGCAGGAGTATCCCAGGCTGCAGGGCTGGGACTTTAACTCAGAGCAGAGGTTTCCCCTGCTGGCTGAAGGTGGGGCCACTAAAGAAGATGTTTTATTGTTGTTGTTCTTTGTTTGGGTTTTTTTGGGGGGGTTGGTTTTTTTCTTAGCTGAGGTCTCACTATACGGCCAGGATGCTCTTGACTCTTGATCATCTTGCTTTAGCTTCCCTCTAGAGCATCAGTTCTCATCCTGTGAGTCCAGACCCCCTTGGGGGTCAAATGACCCTTTCACAGGGGTCGTATGTCAGATATCTACATTATGATTTGTAACAGAAGCAAATGGGGCTGTAGTTCAGTTGTTAGAGTGTTTGCCCTTAATGTGGTTTGAGCTCCAGCATCACATTTTGTTTGGTTGGTTTTGGTTTTCGAGACAGGTTTTCTCTGTGTAGTCCTGGCTGTCCTGGAACTCACTCTGTAGACCAGGCTGGCCTCGAACTCAGAAGTCCACCTGCCTCTGCCTCCCAAGTGCTGGAATTAAAGGCATGCGCCACCATTGCCCAGCATCACATTTTTTTTGTGTTGGTTTGAGTTTTTCGAGACAGGGTTTCTCTGTATAGCCCTGGCTGTTCTGGAACTTCTTCTGTAGACCAGGCTGGCCTCGAACTCAGAAATCCACCTGCCTCTGCCTCAGAAGTGCTGGGATTAAAGGCATGTGCCACCCCCGCCCGGCTCACATTTTTCTTTTTAAGGTAGATAAATGGTTGTAATCCCAGCACGTGGCAGGTCCAAGGGATGGAAGTTCAAGGTTATCCTCAGCTATGTAAGTTTAGGGCTAGCCTGGAATACTTGAGACCTTGTCTCAAACACAAAAGAAGGCATGTGAGTCAGCCAGTGATGGTGGTGTGTGCCTGTATTCAGGCACTCTAGAACAGTGGTTCTCACCCTTCCTAATGCTGTGAGCCTTTAATACAGTTCCCTGTGAGGTGCTGACCCCCAACCGTAAAATGACATTCGTTGCTACTTTGTAACTCAAACCCAGGTCCTTGTGTGCACTACCCCTAAACTATATTCCCAGACTTCTATATCTTTAACAAAAACCACTGCATCCATTTATTTATTTAATTATTGATTTGTTTGTTTGTTTTTTGTTTGTTTGCTTAGGTATGGTGGTGCCTCAGCATGCATGTGGAGATCAGAGAATAACTTCTGCCACTTAGTTCTCTCCTTCCGCTATTTGGGTCCTAGGGGCTGAACTCAGGTCCTCAGGCTCGGGGGGGAGGGGGGGCAACCTGCTGTGCCATCTTGCCAACCCACACGCCTTTGCCTTTTTAAACAAAAATAGCTGTAGGAAGAAATGTTGCTGTTATAATTCTTTTTTTTTTTCAAATCTCTTTAGTCTGAGATTTCATCAAACACTCTCCATGTAGCTCTGGAAAATTCCAGAGTACTTTTTGTGGCAACATGGAAGTGCAATAGACAAATAATGTCCTTCTTAGGTAAAGTATGTTGACCTCGGGGACTCCGTGGAAGGCTCTCAAGGAGCTTTGGACTCTAGAGTTACCCTTTGAAGAGCACTGGTGTAGAAAGATTGCTGTGAACTTGAAGTTGAGCTTCTGGGCCTAGGGCTACACTTTCCTTATCTGTAGATGGAAATTAATGTCCCTTCCCTCCAAAGGGCCAGCCAATTAACCGTGCCAAGTACACAGTAGAGATAGGGAGTTTGGCAGCTTTTTGCTTTCTTGTAGCCTCAGTTTCCTTATTGATGAAACAAAGACCTGAGCTGGAGCACCCCCAAGGCTCTTCCAACTCCAACTGTGGCCGTGCAGTGTGAAACGGTCCACACTTCCCACTCCGGCGGTTACCCTTTCCCTTTTCAGCTCACAGGCACAAAAGCACGCTGTGTTCCTCAGCTGATGCAAACAAGCTCGCACCCCCAAGCTCCCAATCTCTCATGCCAACCTGGATGTACATGAGTCACTTGCGACATACCCCTTAGTTCTACGCCCCCTCACAACCAAGACACACACACAGGTGCACCGTAGGTCCACAGATCCATGTGCACCCTGCATAGACACAATTCTTATACAAATGCATTCTCTGCACACACAACTCTGGAGATCAGACACAGAGCCTGGTGGCCTGGTAGGGCACGCTGCGGACGGGTGCAACCACTCCATCCTTTGGCTGCTCTCCCGCGGGCGCCGGGCCTGGGCCTCCCCGCTCCGCCCCCACGCGCGCCCCCGCCGCCTGCGCCGCAGTCCGCGTCCACCAGCCCCGGCAGCCAGTAGTTGCGGTCCCAGTTCCGCGCAGCGCTCCGGAGCTGAAAGGACTGCAATCAGCGCCCGAGGTCAGGAGGAATAGGTGGCGCCTAGAGAGCGGGTGGCACCAGAGTTGCGGCAGCCCGGAGGTGGAAGCTCTCGAGAGGGGCAGAACAGCCTGCAGGGAGCAGCGGGGCGCCGGCAGGCTGGTGTGGGGGGAGACCCTGCAGGAGTCATGGCCGGGCTACGAGCCAGGCGGGGCCCTGGGCGCAGGCTACTGGTGTTGTCCACGCTGGGTTTTTGCCTAATGCTGCAAGTCAGTGCCAAGAGACCTCCTAAGACGCCCCCCTGCCCACCCAGCTGCTCCTGCACCAGGGACACCGCCTTCTGCGTGGACTCTAAGTCGGTGCCCAAGAACCTGCCTTCAGAGGTCATCTCCCTGTGAGTGTCTACCTAGCCTTGGGGGTGGGGAAAGGAAAGAAGGCACAGAAAGCTCTGGAAGAGAGAAACCCTGCTCCTCTTTTGAGAGGATATGGACCAGGAGCACTCCCAGGTATCCTCAGAACTGGAGACTCCAGGCCCCAGTCTGCAGGGAGCGCTGCAATCTGTACAGCAGCCATAGCTTGGGTAAACCAGAATTCATGGCCAAGGATGAATCATCACCATCAGCAGCGCAATGAGACCTACTGTGTGTGGGTTGGAGGGAGTGTCTACAAGAGCATGCTGGCCCCACCCTGTGAGGTCACACCAAGGACAGAAAGCAGGACTAATAGCAGCAGGGGGAGGGGTGACAAGTATGCTTGCCCTCGTGGTACCTTGGCATGGACCAGACTCCTGCCACTGGGTCTGCTATTGTGCACACAGCTGGGCCAGCCTCACTTGCAGCAACTGGCCCATGACTCCCACCCCTTTGCCTGTGGGGCTAGAGAGACTGTGAGGTCCCCCTTCTTGCTGCCCCATCTCTCAGCAGCACCAAGACATTGTGGGTGTTGGGTAATGGTGCTGATGCTGGTAATGGAACCTGCTCTTGGCTGAGAGGGAAGGTGAGCCTCGGGCCACTGTCGCTTCTGGAGGCAGCAGGGGGAGAAGAATGGAGGACATTGAGTTTTGGGGAAGAAAGGGTAGCTGCAGGTGGGGGCTAGGGCTGCTGAACACAGAAGCCACTGCCCTGTCCACCTCTGTCCACAGTACAGGTCCTTCAGACACTTACACAGTCTTGGCTCCTGTGTTCCCTGCAGGACGCTGGTGAATGCTGCCTTCTCAGAGATCCAGGATGGAGCCTTCTCCCATCTGCCGTTGTTGCAGTTCTTGTATGGATAGCTTTGTGGAAGAGGGGGTTGGGGGGAACGTGGTAGAACCTGACAGATGCTGAACCTGGGTGAGAGTAGGTGGAGGGAGGGTTTGAAAATGCAGATGTCCCGATAGAAGCAGAAGGTGGAGTGACATGAGGTCAGGAGTCCGGGTAGCAGGGAAACTGCACACAGAAGCCAAGAGAGGGGGATATACAGAGCATTAGACTCCACTTCTCTAGGGGGTCTAGGGAGTTGGGTTGAAATGGCCTGGCCCAGTGCCAGAACCTGGACACTTCAGAGGAGAGGGTTGTGCTAAACACAGGTGAGCCCAGGGGTCAGAGTTCGGGAGGCATGGTGGACAGCTGTCGGTGCAGGGCTAGGGTGAGTTAAGGTGAGGATGAGAAGACTGGACAAGGAGATGCCATGGAAGTGGGCCAGGAGCCAGCTCGGCAGGATAACGTTGCCTCCCACCATATTCAGGAGCTAACAGGGATCTTGGGGCATGGAAACAAGTTCACACCCGGCCTTGCTGACCAGGGGTCCTGAGGGATGAGGGAAGGGCAGCCAGGTCTTGAGGAAGCTCACGGGTGAGGCAGTAGGCATGGGCAGCAGGCACACCCTCACAAAGTCTAATTCCTGCTTTGTCTTCCCAGGTTACTCAACTCTAACAAGTTCACACTGATTGGAGACAATGCCTTCATAGGACTGTCGCACCTGCAGTACCTGTGTGTGGGAGGGAAGGGTCAAGGGCAGGGTGGAAGGAGGGGGCCCAGTCCCTAGTGGGATGGGAGGGAAAGTGCAGGGGGAAGGCTGGGAGTGGGGTGGGAGGGACAAGCCCTGAGTGCCCTGACTGTAGGATGGGCAAGGGGGTCATTTCTCTCATGCCCCTGTCATCTTGCCTAATACCCCATCACTACTACGGTGTGACATTATTGCACATGTGGAAGCCTGTCACTGGCTCCTGTGCATCTGGCCTGAGATGTAAGGAAATCACCACTGGGGGGATGGTTTTGGGACTCTGAGTGGCAACTAAGTCAAGCTGTTATTTTCTCCAGCTTCATAGAGAACAATGACATCTGGGCTCTCTCCAAGTTTACCTTCAGAGGACTGAAGTCCTTGACACACCTGTGAGTACCTGACACCTGTACCCACATGGGACTGGAGACCCTGTGACCTCTGGATTTGGTCACGATCTTTAAGTGATCCCAGGCTCTTTCTTGCAGTTCTCTGGCCAACAATAACCTGCAGACACTGCCCAGAGACATCTTCCGTCCCCTGGACATCCTGAGTGACTTGTAAGGCCTGAACCCTGCCTCTTCCCACAATGCCACAGAGGGCACACCCTTCTGAATCCAGTCCCGCAGAGAGCATACCCCTGGAGGGAGAGGTGTGGGGTCAGGGTTAGGGTGCTCAGAGACGGGGAGGACTTGGGTTTGAGGGCTTCGTGAAGGTGAAGTCAAGTTAGATGTAACTAACTGAGAGCCTTCCAAACTGGGATTCTTCAAGGACCACACAGCCTTTCTCAAATGCACATTAGATGTGTAGGGTAAACCTGTGTGTTTGTTTGAATGTTTGGTTGATTTGAATTAACATTAAAGAACGCAAGCATATCTGCAGCCATTTGCTATTATTTACATCAAAATAAGTTAAGATAAAATGGAAGCTCCTGAATCCTGAGGAAGAGGGATGTGACATAGAGTGGGATAGGTTGCCCATTGCAAAAAGTGCCTGCAAGTGTACAGGCCTGGAATCTCAGCTACTCAGGAGGATGAAGCATAAGGGTCAGAAACAGTAAAAAGTTGCCTCCTGCCGGGCGGTGGTGGCGCACGCCTTTAATCCCAGCACTCGGGAAGCAGAGGCAGGCGGATTTCTGAGTTCGAGGCCAGCCTGGTCTACAAAGTGAGTTCCAGGACAGCCAGGGCCATACAGAGAAACCCTGTCTTGAAAAAAACAAACAAACAAACAAACAAACAAACCAAAAAAAAGTTGCCTCCTGATTAAGAAGTAAAAACAGGGCTGGTGATGTAGAGCCTAGAATGTGCACAGTCCTGGGTTCCAATCCCCAGCGTTACAAAAATTAAAATTCTAAGTTAAGCAGGGCATGCAGAGACTTAGGCAGATGCTGTGGGGGCCTGGTCCAACCTAGCTATGTGTGAGCCTTCCATGGCAGCTTCTGAAGGCCAGGTAGGCTGGTGGGCAGAGCAGCTAAGGGTCTGCCCCGCTCTGTGTCCCGCCCTCACAATCCAGAGACCTCCGGGGCAACGCACTTAACTGTGACTGCAAGGTAAAGTGGCTGGTGGAGTGGCTGGCACACACCAACACCACGGTGGCTCCCATCTACTGCGCCAGCCCGCCCCGCTTCCAGGAACACAAGGTGCAGGACTTGCCTCTTCGAGAATTCGACTGCATCACCACTGGTAGGATGTGCCTCCCCTCCGGCTGAAGGCCACCCAGCTGGGCACACCCAGCTACTATAGCCAGGTTCCTACTACCACCCAGTGGGTTGGTGCCTTATTCCTTGAGGTTGATTCCACCAACCTACATCTCTCGTCCCTGCAGATTTTGTCCTCTACCAGACCCTGTCCTTCCCAGCAGTGTCTGCGGAACCTTTCCTTTACTCTAGTGACCTCTACTTGGCTCTGGCCCAGCCAGGTGCCAGCGCCTGCACCATCCTCAAGTGGGACTATGTGGAACGACAGCTTCGAGACTATGACAGAATTCCAGGTACCTAGGTGTGGCCTGCCTCTGCTGGTCCTATCCTGCAGGGAAGGCGATAGGAGGCTCTTTTGTCTAACTCCAGTCAATTCCTAAAGGAAGAGGAAGGGATGAAAAGTGGTTTCTGCCTATAAGGAATTCATAACAAATGAACACTTTGAACCAATTCTAGCCCTGACACACATCAATACACCTATTTTATAACATAAATTAAAACATTTTAGCTGGGCAGTGGTGGTGCACACCTTTAATCCCAGCACTTGGGAGGCAGAGGCAGGTGGATTTCTGAGTTTGAGGCCAGCCTGGTCTACAGAGTGAGTTCCGGGACAGCCAGGGCTACACAGAGAAACCCTGTCTCGAAAAACCAAAATAATAAAATAATAAATAAATAAATAAATAAATAAATAAATAAATAAATGGGCTGGTGAGATGGCTCAGCAGTTAGGAGCACTGACTGCTCTTCTGAAGGTCCTGAGTTCAAATCCCAGCAACCACATGGTGGCTCACAACCATCTGTAATGAGACCTGATGCCCTCTCCTGGTGTGTCTGAATACAGCTACAGTGTACTTACATATAACAATAAATAAATCTTAAAAAAAATACACATAAAGTGAATTAATTTATAAATAAATGAAACATTTAACTGAAAAAATATTGGAGAAAGAAACTATCCTACCAGGATTATCCTATTCTTTGAAGAAGGCCAGTATATACAAAATAATATCTATAATGTACATGCCTTAACCCCAGCATTTGGGAGGCAAGACAGGCAGGTTTCTGTGAGTTTAAGGTCAGCCAGATCTGCATAATAGAAAGACTCCACCTCTAAATAAATAAATAAATAAACTAACCAACAAACGAATTATTTAATTAAGTAAGTAATTGAATACTGAGAGCTAGGGATAAAGCCCAGTTGGTAGAATGCTTGCCTAGCGTGCACAAAGCCCCTCGGTTCATGATTGTTCAAACCTATAATCCCAGTATTTCAGAGATGAAGGCAGGAATCTGGAGAGTTCAAGACCAGACTTGACTATATAGTGATAACCGTCTCAAAGAAAAGAATAAAACAAAGCAAAGCTTACCAGGGTATGGTGGCTCACACTTGGGATCCAGAGCACTTGGGATGCAGCGAAAGATGATCGCTGCAAGTTCAAGACCAGCCTGGTCTATATTGTAAGGTCCAGGCCAGCCGGGCTTTCTTGTCTCAACAAACTAAACTAAGCTAATTATGGACCCTGAGTCCTGGGTGGGACTGCACTGGGAGCAGAACTCTATAGCAGATCTCAGTTGCGGAGCATGTTCGGAAGCTGGCCTTTCACGTGGGTGGGTGGGTGGGGTTACCCAACACTGCCTAACCCCGAGTGCTTCTGTCCTGGCAGCCCCTTCAGCTGTGCACTGCAAGCCGATGGTGGTGGATGGCCAGCTCTATGTCGTTGTGGCCCAGCTGTTTGGTGGCTCATACATTTACCACTGGGACCCCAACACCACACGTTTCACCAAGTTGCAGGACATCGACCCACAGCGCGTGCGCAAACCCAATGACCTGGAAGCCTTCCGCATCGACGGTGACTGGTTTTTCGCAGTGGCTGACAGCTCCAAGGCAGGTGCCACCAGCCTCTACCGTTGGCACCAGAATGGCTTCTATTCCCACCAGGCCCTGCACGCCTGGCACCGCGACACCGACCTGGAGTTTGTGGACGGTGAGGGCAAACCACGGTTAATTGTGTCTAGCAGCTCGCAAGCACCTGTCATCTATCAATGGAGTCGTTCTCAGAAACAGTTTGTGGCTCAGGGAGAGGTGACTCAGGTACCTGATGCCCAGGCCGTGAAACACTTTCGTGCTGGCCGAGACAGCTACCTGTGCCTTAGCCGCTACATTGGCGACTCCAAGATCCTGCGCTGGGAAGGTACCCGTTTCTCTGAGGTGCAAGCCCTTCCCTCCCGAGGCTCGCTGGCCCTACAGCCCTTCCTGGTGGGTGGTCACCGCTACCTGGCCCTGGGCAGTGACTTCTCCTTCACCCAGATCTACCAGTGGGATGAGGGGCGACAGAAATTTGTACGGTTCCAAGAGCTGGCAGTACAGGCACCCCGGGCCTTCTGCTACATGCCTGCTGGAGATGCCCAGCTGCTCCTGGCCCCCAGTTTCAAGGGACAAACACTGGTGTACCGACATGTTGTGGTGGACCTTAGTGCCTAGAGGGGGGCTAAGTCCTTTGGGTTCCTCAGGGTGGCACTGTACGATGGGTGGGGACCTCTGTGAGCAACTTGTGGCCCCAAGTGAAGTCACAGGTGGCCAGCCTGTCTATGTAGCTACACACACATACACAAAGAAGTGGGCCTGGGCACACACCAGGGACTAGCCCAGGGGAGCCATTCCCATTACTGTAATAAGCACCTACGTATGCACCAGGCACCCAGTGTCCAGGCTCTCTATGTGCGCACCAACAGCCCCTGATCTTCAGTGTTCCCTGCTCTGCTCCGTTGCTAGCGTGTCTGAGTAACAAAGCGAGTGCAGGAAGGGGTGAGCCACAGCCTTCTCTTCTCAGCTTAGCTTTCTGCTCTCTGGCCTCTGGATGCCCGAGGTGCTTGTGTACCTGTTTGGCATCCACAGTTGCAGCCCCCCTGCAGGTGTGCCCACACTTCCAAGTGTGCCTGCCCACGCCATGCTCCTTCTGCATGCACCTGTGGACACTGATGGACAAACTCAGCTGCATACTTGTGCATACCCCACCACACTTCTGATTCTGTATCTGCACACGTCTGGGGGTGTGTACGTGAGCGGACTAGGTGCTGGGCAAACCGGCGTCCTTGATACCCCGTAGCTGCTCTTCTTGGAGGGTGCCTACAGCACCCACACTTTCTCTGCTCTCCCCAGTGTGCCCCCTGTGTGGCTCATAAGGATAGCAACAGAAAACGTGACCATGGCCTCGTGGGGACAAAGCCACTTCATCCAGAAGCAATAATAACAAGAGGCAGCAGCAACTGGGTTCTTCACAGTGCAGTATAGCTCTCCTCACTAGAGTTTTCTTCCACGACTCAGTCCCAGCTCAAAGGGACACGGGTGGGAAGGCTTTCTCTGGATAGCTATTGCTTTTTCAAGCTCGGGCCATCTCCTCTCTCACCCTATCTTTGAGATGCGGATCCCAAAGTGTGATTGCTCCTTGACTGGATATATAAAAAAAAATCAGCCAAGGCAAGAATCCTGAGACAGCCTGAGCTACTTGTGTGGGCGCCAGGAACATGTTGGTCGCCCTGGCACCCCTCCATGCCATGGAGATGCCCCCCGGAGGCACAGCTCGGTGGAGGCTGGATGAGGATGGCAGGGAGGGACACCTGGGAACCAGGCCTCTGCTGCCCTCTGCTGTCCTCTGGGAGCAGCAGCCCTGAAGTAGGAAATGATCAGGCTGAGAGGATTTCTTGCGGCCTGATGCACCTGGGGATAATGCTAAGATTCCTTTGCTTCGAATAAAGTTCCACCCCACTGCTAGCTCTCAGGTGTCCTCAGATGTTTTGCTAGGAGCAGAGACAGGGTTGTGTCACCTGTCCTTGCAGTACACAGAGACCGTACCAGCTTCCTCTTGGCTCCTTTCCCTCAGATGCTGTCAAGGTCACCTGGCACTAAGGTCAGGAGTTCCTGGTGATGCCACACAGGTGCTGGGCTAAGTGATGAGTCTCTGCCACCTGGGACTGAATCACAGGCCACTGTTCCTTCCTGGAGATTATAGGCACGGACCTGCTAAGACCTAGGTCTGTCCCTTGGTCAGGATGTCTCTAAGCAACATGGCAAAGACATGCTCAGCCCTTTGCCGCCCTGGCCATCTACCAGTCGCTCCCTGAGCTCCCCACTGGACAGATGTCTGCCATTGTTACTACAACCACCAAAGTGAGGCGCCTGGGAGAGCTAGGTAATATGCTGCTCCTTCTTCTCCCCGTTTTTAACCAGCCACCAATTCCCCACTCTTTATCTCTGAGGGTTTCCAAATGAGCATCCTTCCCCTGCCCCCTTGCCGCACTACAACCTTCATCCAAGCCTGTCCTCATTGCTATGGTTTCTAGATCCCTCCCGCCGGCCTACTTCTCAGATCCTTCTGGTCTGCCCTTCCTGAAACATCTCTCCATTATGTCATCTGCTACCCAGGAGCCCGCTTTGGCTCCGAGCTCTTCTCAAAACAAATCCATGGCTTTGTGCCTGACATAAAGCTCTTCAGGACCAGGTGCCAACAGACACAGCGGCACTGGTCCCTCTCCTGCTTGTTTCCATTCTGTCCATCCCTGAGACTCCAGGAAGAGCCTGGGACAAAAGGAAGGGGAGGGGAAGATCATCAGACAGGGCTCGGGCTGAAGCAGTGACCAGGGTCACTAGGGAACCCTGGTGATAGCACCATGTTGCAAAACTGCCACGCTCAGCTGTGTGGTCTCTTTCCTTGTCATTCTTTCCACCCCCAGACTTGAAAAAATTGGGAACCCATTGCCATCTTACATGAGAAGAAACGGGGAAAGGGACAGAAATGGTAGATGTGACAACCCCAGGAGGGGGTGCTGGCATGTGTACCCCCTGCACATACACACACAGGTCTCTTCCCTTCTACTGTTCCTCACCTGTTCCCCAGGGTCCCTTTCATTTCTCGCTGGTCATATATATGTCTGTCTTAGGGTTTCTATTGCTGTAAAGAAACACCATGGCCGTGGTGAGTCTTATAAAAGGAAATATCTAGTTGGGGCTTGTTTATGGTGTCAGAGGCTTAGTCCATTGTCAGTATGGTGGGAAGGATGGTGGCACACAGAAAGACGGGGTACTGATCTGCAGGCAGCAGGAAGAGAGAGTGACCTGGGCCTGGTTTGGGCTTTTGAAACCTCAAAGCCCACTCCCCAGTGGACACACTTTCTCTACTAAGGACACACCTACTCCAATAAGGCCACACCTCTTAGTCCTTCTCAAGTAGTGCCATTCTTTGAGGGCCCTAGCATATGAGAGGAGCCTGTGGAGGCCATTCCTAATCGCTAGCACCACTGTTTTAATTCCCATTCAAACAATGTCCGTGTGCATCCCATATCACTGATCTACCACAAGAGAAGAAGAACAGGTCTGAGAACCCCAGAACATGTCTTAACCCCATGCTCTGAGCTCCAGTCTGGACCGCACATGTCCAGATGTCAGCTGGATTACTTTGCTTGATGCCAACTAGTTTTTCTGAACCTCAAATCCTACAAAGCAGATTAGCTAACGCATTTTGTAGAGTATGGGGATTCACTTCACTTGCTGAGGAAAAGCAGTGGATGGCTTTCAGATACTTACTTCGCCTGTATGTGTCTCAGTCTCCTTATCTGCAAAGTGGGTCTAATGATGCCCAAGCAGCAGGCTCATCTATCATGGGATAGGCTGGTGCATATCGGGCCCGCCTTATCGTCCTTCGTGAGATCTAAGTGCATTGAACACAGATGTATGTCGGTCCTCTTGAAGACTGTGCCTGGCACATATGAGCTATGCTGGTCTGCAGGATTGTATTTGAGATGGAGTGACTCCAAGCTGGGAGTTCATGAGAGCGAGAGACAGGCACTCCTCAGTGACAGTTGCTCTCTGGCAGTGAGGGTTCCTCCACCACCTGCAGTCTCAGAGTTCCCCCCCCCCCAACTCCCATCTGTGGCTTCAGGCACCCAGTCCTCCCCCACTGTCCCTGGCTACAGCTTGTAGTAAGGGACAGGTCTAGGTTTCTGCTCAAATCACATTCAAGTGCATGTGGCAGAGAAGAGCCCCTTGAATCCTCTCTACCTCTATCCACGGTTGCCTTTCTTCCTTCATTCCTTCCTTCTGAGATGATCTCATGTAGCCCAGGCTGGCCTTAAGCTCACTGTGTAGACAAGGAACTTTGAACTTCTGACTCTTGCCTCCAAGTTTCCAAATGCTGAGATTACAACTGTATACAACCACGCCGCTTTTCTGTGCTGCTGGGTACTGAGCTCCGGACTTTATATATCAGGCAAGTGTTATACCAACACAGCTACATCCCCAGCCATACCCCACTGAGGTTGCCAAGGGAGCTGGCTTTAGTCTCCCAGACACCTTGGCCTTCTGTTGCCCAGTTGCAAGATAAACATTGATCCTAACAAGTCACTCCCTTCAGTGGAGAGACATTCCCTCCATCAGACCTTGAATGCCAAGCTTTCTGTGCCGTGGCTGCCTGGTCACCTGCCTGAGGGTGTCAGCCATGAGTCCAGGGAGCTGCTTAGCAACTCTGGGTCACTGGATGACTGTGTCAACAGTTCAGGGCCAAAGGCTACAAGAGCCAGAGTCTACTTCCTCTGCCAGAGCCTAGGAGGGTGACACTTGGCTGCCAGCGTCCTGCTCCCCCGTGAGGAACCCAGCTCCCAGCATCAGACCTCTGACTTTTTGTCCTTTAACTTTCCCAAGCACAATCATCGGGACCAGGAAGGAGCCTTGTGTGGGTGAGACAGTCCCAGCAGCTGCGAGAGAGTTCAGAGTGGGCACAGAGCTCTTTCCAGTGAATGAAAACAGGAAGATCCTTTCCCCTCCCTTCCCCCAGGTCACCCTTGCAATCAAATCTTCCTGCCTCAGCCTCCTAAATGCTTGGATTACAGGTGGGGGCCACCACACCCAGCTTAAAACAAGGCTTCAGTTGGCTTGGGGAGATGGCCTAGTGGGTAAAGTGCCTGTTGCAGAAACTCAAGGATCTGAGCTTTGATCCCTAACATCTGGGTAAAAACCAAGCATGGAGGCACATCTGGGTAATCCCAGCACCTGAGGAGTGGAGACAGATCCTGGGGGGTTAACGTCCAACCAATCTCCCATAAACAGTGAGCTCCAGGAACAACGAGAGACCTTACCACCACTACCACCACCACCACCACCCCCCAAAAAGTGGCCCACGCCTTTAATCCCAGCATTCAGTAGGCAGAGACTTACAGGTAGATCTCTGTAAGTTTTAGGCCAGGCTGACCTACGTAGTCAGACCCTGCCTCAAACAAGCAAACAAGAAAAAATATAGAGAAACAATTGAAAAAGATATCCTGATGTTAACTGCTGCCCTTCACAAGTCCCTTGCCTGTACACACACATGCACAGCCATGCATGCATCACACATGCACAACCATGCATGTACCACACATGCTCAGAGGCTGTGATGCTGGAGTCAGGGAAGAGGTTTTAGAGTCAACCAGTGGGTGGACATGCCAAGGGTCCTGGATTCACATCGGGTTCTCAGATGACGGGTTATCTCTTCCGTCCTTTACAGTTCTCTACATGTCCTAACACAATAAACACAATAGTTTTTGTTTGCTTGATGTTTTTGAGACAGGGTCACCCTATGTAATCCTGGAGGTCATAGAACTCAATAGGTAGACTAGGTTGGCTTCAAACTCATAGAGATCTGCCTGCATCTGCCTCCTAAGCACTGGAGTTAAAGAGGTATGCCATCATACCTGCCTAAAGAATCAGATCCGGGATGCCAGGGAAATGGCTCAGCACTTAAGAGCACTGACTGTCCTTCCAGCGCCCACATAGAGGCTAACAGCTCCTGTATCTCCAGTTCCAGAGGGATGTGACATCCTCTTCTGGCTTCCACAAGCACATGTATGCAAACATACATGCAGGCAAAACACTTATACACCATATATATATATATATATATATATATATATATATATATATATATATATATACATATACTACATATACACATATATACATATATATCCATATTCAATCAGTGCTTTCCTAGATGAAGCCCTGGGTTTGAGCTCTAGCATTGCATGAACCAAACATGGTAACACGTGCCAGTAATGCCAGCATTTAGGAAGAAGAAGCAGGAAGATCAAGGCCATACCTAGACTACATAGGACCCTGTCTATATTTAAAAAAAAAAAAGGTGTGTCTGGGACCTTCTTAATGGGATCCTCAAGGCCTTAGATGTTTCTTGTTCTCCAAAAAAAAAAAAAAAAAAGTATGGGGGAGGGGCAGTAGGAGCAAGGGAGCCGTAAGGCATGGGGGAGTTTCTCCTGTGGGCAGGTTTCATTGCTGGCTCCCACATCCAGCAATACCAATAAAATTGATGATAATAATTAAGACTGTCTAATCACCATGTGTTTGTTTATTCCCAAGAAGCCTCCTTTCCCTGGCTCCCATCATTACCAATTCCATCCTCATAGATGGTGGGTGTTAACTGCGCTCTAATAAAAGGCAGTAACTGCCCCTGTTTCCACCCCCACAGCCCTGGGGTAGCTTGGCTTGCATCCTTACCTCAAGGTGTGTGTGTGTGTGTGTGTGTGTGTGTGTGTGTGTGTGTGTGTTGAGGCAGGGTAGTGAGCTCTCTATTTTCAGATGGAGCAACTGAGACAGAGGGTAAAGGTCACAAAGAAAAACAAACCCACATGCAAAAAAAAAACAGTCTTTCTCCTTTGTAGCCTCCTCCCCTCTTGGAGGAGTATTCATCTTACCAGAGTTAACTTCTTTGTGACCCCCCCCCCCACCAGGGCCACTTGTAGCTGGCTGTTGCTGATTCCCAAGAGATTTGACCATGCCACACACACACATTTAGCCACTGGCCAGCAATATATACTGCTCGGTAACATTGGGCCATTTACTTCAAAAGCACATTTCTTTTTTTCTTTTAAAGGACTTATTTACTTTTATTTCATGTACACTGGTGTTTTGCTTTCATTTGTGTCTGAAGGTGCCTGATCCCCTGGAATTGGAGCTACAGACAGTTGTGAGCCACCATGTGGGTTCTGGGAATTGAATCCTGGTCCTCTGGAAGAGCAGCCAGTGCTCCTAACAGCTGAGTCATCTCTCCAGCCCCCTGAGGACATTTCTTAAATTTTTTTTTAAAGATCTTTGCAAAGATTAAGGCCGTGGGTAAATCGGAAATGCTTCTCTTTGCAGTAATCGCTGACAGAGACCCACAGTTGGACAACATAAAGAGACTGAGCCACTTCGGAGCAGTCAGACCTCAACGGGATGTCTCCCAGCCCTCCCTTCGAGGCTCCGGGATCTCTGCAAAAGTAGGGACAGACAGACTGTAAAAAGCAGGGGTGGTGGATGCCTCCACAGAAACAATCTTTTCCAGACCAAATGGGCAGATGCACACATGAATTCAGAGACTGTGGCAGCGTACACTCGCCCTGCATAAGCTCAAGCCAGACACAAAGACCAGCACAGAGGAGGGGAAGTGGGCACAAAGTCTCTCTCATCCCTAGCCATGAAGCTATTCGAAACTGATATCTGCTGGAAAAGGGAAAGTTAGTCTTCTCCAATGGAGCTGCACTGGGTATATTAACTATACTCCAGGGTAGGTCCCATGCTCAGGAGTAGTTGGCCATCACAAATCAGACTCCATGGTTCTGTTTGGTTTTTGGGGTGTGTGTGTATGTGCGCGCACTTGAAAGGCATAGGCAGGTAGATCTCTGAATTCAAGGCCAGCCTGATCTACAGATAGAGTTCCAGGACAGCCAGGGGTACAAAGAGAAACAATGTCTCAAAAAAAACCAAAAACAAAAACCCTACGATGATGATGATGATGAAGAAACTAAGGTACTAACGATGATGACGATGACAGTAATGATATATCTAAGTTTGTCAAATGTTATAGATAGCCAGTGTGGCCAATCTAATAAGAAGACGCTTCAACAATTCCATCATTTCGCACAACAACAACAAGAAGCACAAAACAGCAAGTGTTGATTTTAGAATTTTCTGGGATATCTCTATTCCTGTCTCAGAAACAGGTGGGTTTTCAAAATTCTAGGAAAGAAGATCCGGGGTGAACCCGGATCATCACTCAGTCTCTAAGACACTGGGGTCAGAATGCCCAGGTATATGGATCGTGGAAAGATGCTTTAGAAACAAGTGGAGTCCTGAAGCTGTCAGAAGGGTGATTCTCCAATCCCACTCTTCCCTCCTTTCTAGCATGGTCAGTCAGCTGGACTTCTGCGAAGGTAAGATCAGATCAGAACGTGCTTCCTGTGGGCCAACCACTCATTTCATTCTCTATCCCATTTTACAGAGATGGAGAAATGATAAAAAGGCATCCGAGGAACACTCTCGAGTTGTCTTTTATTTCCTCTCCTTTCCTTTTGTTTGTTTGCAACAGTGTATTGATGATACACCTGTAATCCAGCCTCACTGATAATTCTCCTGTCTCCACCTCAGAGACTCCTGTGCGCCACCCACACCTAGCTAGCAGTTCGGGGTTTTTTTGTTTTGTTTTGTTTTGTTTTGTTTTTTGTTTTGTTTTTTTCCTCCCTATCTGTCCACCTGCCAACCTTTCAGAAGACTATTCGACCGGCGGCCCCACCTCCGAAGTGCGCCGAGCATCGCCGCTTTAAGAGACGGTCCTTTTGTCTCCCTGACCTCGTCCCGCCCCTCTGAGGGCTCCATTGCGCCTGCGCCTGGAGCTTGAGCGCTGGGGTTGGGCAGGATCTGGTTCCGTGCAACTTTTAAGTGAGTTACAAACTCCGCCCCGAGACCGGTGCAGGTGGTCGGGCGCTCTGCCACCCGGGCGGCAGGTGAGAGCTGAGGTCCGGCCTGCCACCCGGACCCGAGACCAGCAGCGCCGCCCTCGACGGGGGACGAACGGTTCTCCGCGGCAGGAATTGTGGGACTGAGCCGCCAGGATTCGGCGAGGCGGAGGGACGCGCCCTCCCGCCTCGATCACAAGGCGGCTTCCTCTGCTAGGCCCTCGGTCCCCTGGTTCCGGGTTCTCCTGGCTCCCCGCACTGCGGGGTCGAAGTCAGGGGTGGTGATCTCCGCCTACACCGAGGGAGAGGTGTACTGCAGCACCACTCACCCCCTTGTCCCAGCTCCTGAGTGAGCGTCCCTCCGCTTGTCTCTTGGGGTCATCCCCCTAGGCTGTCAGGATGGTGTCCTGGATGATCTGTCGCCTGGTAGTGTGAGTATGGTCACTGTGAGACACCTCCCCCCTCCCTTTTGTCCCAGGATGCCAACCTGCCTTTGGGTGGAAACTGGGGACGTTTGTAAAGAAGGGAAAATTTAAAGACTTCATGACCCCGTTTCCCAGCACACACTTAACGGTCCTGGGGGTCTGAAGTGGGACCTGGTCACTGCATACCTTGTTTCCACCCTGCAGCCTTCTGGTCTGACAGAGACCCTTCCTGCAGACAGGTGCTGCTAGGGCTCAGGGCTTTTACCACCTACAGTCCTGTGAGAAGGTGATTAGGTACTGCTGTGGGCGGAGAATCTAGGTGCCTCCTTCCCATCTGAGCAGCCACATGACCCACCACCCTAGCTTCAGCTTCTGCAGCCTGCACCTCACTTTTGGATATCCCAATACCTGGCTCAAATGTCCCTCACTGCATGCTGGTGGTCCTGGGCCTGATTACGTGTAGTGGGAGCGGACAGCCTAGTGTTCTCACCCACCTTGTGTGTTCTCAGTCTGTCCTGTACCCATGGGCCACCAGCGCAGGCCTAGGCAGGCTTGGTATGTTTGTAAACAGCCGGGTGGGGAGGCAGCCTCCGGGGCACTGACTCAGGCACCCAGGGTTGTGCAAGCCAAGCGGGAAAAACAGGGCAGGCACTGCCATCTCGCACCCAGGTCAGGGGGAGCAGCCACCTGGCAGGGAGAGGGTGGGGCATGGTCCCCTCACACTTCCTGTGACTGCTGTTCCAGGCTCATATTTGGCATGCTGTATCCTGCGTATGCTTCCTACAAGGCCGTGAAGAGCAAGAACATTCGAGAATATGTGAGTGCAAAGAGTGGGGTAGACGACAACATTGAGGAATGGTCAGGGAGGTGGTAGGACTTGGTGATGCTGGAGGGCCTGGCCTGTCAGACTCCAGGGGCTCGATCGATGGTGGAACAGATCTCAAGTAGAGTGGTCTAGTGGAAGGAAGGCCAGCCATTATTAACAATAGCCATGGAGGATCTCGTGGGCGAAGCATGCTGGGGGGGGGGGCACTGGAACGGAAGGCAGTTTCTCAGGGGCTCCTGTCTAAGCAGATGTGGGAAACTGTAGCCAGCAATGCAGTGGGACTGGCTTTGAGGAATCTCTGGGTTGGGCAGGCTGGGGGCGGGTCCTGGCGGCTTAGGCTCGTGAGCTGAGCTCTGCACTCTGACCCACAGGTACGGTGGATGATGTATTGGATTGTCTTTGCGATCTTCATGGCAGCAGAAACCTTCACAGACATCTTCATTTCCTGGTCCGGCCCAAGGATTGGCAGGCCATGGGGTTGGGAAGGGCCTCACCACCACCACCACCACCACCTGGCCTCTGGCTCACACAAACCCCTCCCCTTGCTTACACACAGGTTCCCGTTTTATTACGAGTTCAAGATGGCTTTTGTGCTGTGGCTGCTCTCACCTTACACCAAGGGGGCCAGCCTGCTTTACCGAAAGTTTGTCCACCCATCCCTATCCCGCCATGAGAAGGTACCTCTGAGGGAGATAGAGCAGAAACAGGAGGGTGTGTCAGGGCAGTGTGTCAGAGCGAAAGCCCTGTATCTCAGGTTCAGGCAGCCAGAGGTGCCTGGGTCTTATTCCCTGTCCCTCTATAGTTTTGCTGTGGGACTGTGAAAGGGGTTGGCTTTCCCCATCCACCTGGATGATACATATGGACGACCTTTAGGGTTATGACAAGCCAGCAGGAAGTTGACGTGGGCATGGAAGAATGGAAGGGACACCCACTAAGTTGTGGAGAGGGTGTGTAGTTGGGGAGTCCTGCTTTCAGTTGTTCTGAACCTAAATCTGTGGCTCCTGGGTCCTGGGTAGGGCTCATGGGATTATGACAACCAGTGGCTTCTTGGGGTCTGCAAAGACGGTGGTTCTTTCGTTGATCTGAGCTCTCCGCCCTGGGTCTGCAGGAGATCGACGCGTGTATCGTGCAGGCAAAGGAGCGCAGCTATGAAACCATGCTCAGTTTTGGGAAGCGGAGCCTCAACATCGCTGCCTCAGCTGCTGTGCAGGCTGCTACCAAGGTGCCGTGGGCCCCGGTGATCACAGCGCCTCCCCCGCTCCCAGATCAGTTCTGAATCTTGTGCCCCAGAGATTAGCTGAAGGGCAGCTTCCCCGTTACAGCCCTTCCCCTCGCAGCCCTCCTCTGGAGTTAACAGCGGCTCCCATCCCTCACCTCCTAGAGTCAAGGCGCTCTAGCTGGAAGGCTGCGGAGTTTCTCTATGCAAGACCTGCGCTCTATCCCTGACACCCCTGTCCCCACCTACCAAGATCCCCTCTACCTGGAAGACCAGGTACCCCGACGTAGACCCCCTATTGGTAAGTGGAAAGAGGGGGAGCTGACCTCTCTGAGGACTAGAGGCAAGCTGGGCGTGACCCTAGGCTTGTATAAGTGCTCAGCTTTGCCCTGCGGGCCTCTCTTTGGCAGGATACCGGCCAGGCGGCCTGCAGGGCAGTGACACAGAGGATGAGTGTTGGTCAGACAATGAGATCGTCCCCCAGCCACCTGTTCGGCCCCGAGAGAAGCCTCTAGGCCGCAGCCAGAGCCTTCGGGTGGTCAAGAGGAAGCCATTGACTCGAGAGGTAAGTGTGTTGGAAGGACGGCATGAGGGGGGTGTGGATGGAGCTGCAGTGCCCACACCACTCAAGGTATACTGGCTTTCTCTTCCCAAGGGCACCTCACGCTCCCTGAAGGTCCGAACCCGGAAAAAGGCCATGCCCTCAGACATGGACAGCTAGAGTCTGCAGATTGAGGCCACCTTACCTCTGGAGCCAGCAGGGGACCTTTCGCTGCTACACCAGCTACCGGGGTTCTGCTCCGTCTGGCTTGTGCCTAAATGGCACATGGCGTGGTACCCTGCACAGGGAGACATTCACTATACCAAAGCAGCCCAGGCCTGGGGCCTATTTATTGCCTTCCTCTGCCTTTTACTTTCTCAGACACGGGACCAGAGCCCCACCAGTCCCTACCGACGAAACCAAAAGTCCAACCAGCTGTGTTCATTCCTTCTTGTCCTTCAAAATACTTGACAGCCTTTTCCAAGGCCTGGTGTGTGTGTGTGTGTGTGTGTGTGTGTGTGTTTACGTACACTAGCTGCATGTTTCGTGTTGGTGAGTGAGGTCAGGCTTATGAATATTTTTATATAAATAAATACCAAACAGTGTTTGGCCTCTCCTAATTTGTCTCTTCACATCTCATATTGTAGCTAACAACTCACTGCAGGCTCTGGCAAAGGGTGTAGAGACTGCTGGAAGATCTCTGTGCCCCATCCCAGCAGCAGTATTCTTACAGTTGCTCCTAGGGATCCTTGTGGAGTTAGGGTAGAGCCTGGTGTATTGGCACAAGCCTTTGATTCCAACATGGTTGAGGGGGAGAGGGCAGGAGGATTTCTGTGAGTCCAGCATGGTTTACATAGCCAGTTCCAGATCAGCTAGGACTAGAGAGACCCTGTCTCAAAAAACAAAAAACAAAGAGTCAGACTGATCTTGAAGGGTCAGTCGGGAATCAGTACTTACAGGAAGAGGCAAAGAGATGGGGAGCCTATAGAAACTGTACAGAGCAAACCTGAGGAGGCAGGCTAGGTCTTCCATGAACCTAGAGGAGCCACAGTTCAGTGAACTCTTCCTGTAGACATTCAGATACGATTAGGGTGAATTTGCACTCTAAGCCACAAGAGGGCAGCAGCTGCCTAGGGCCAGGCTGCCCCCACCTTCCAGGTCAAAGTGGGCGGGGCTCAGAGACGAGCCAACGCCTCACCCTGCTGGGGCCTGGATGCTGATGGGGCAGGCCAAAGGAATGATGATAGCCAATGATAGCCCTTGTCTGATGCTTGCCTTCTCCATCCATAGAGACCCAGGCGCTTGCCCTGGGTTGACTTTAATCCATCTCCTTTGATCCCTGGGTCATCTGCCCCTAAAGTAGGAGGCACGTTGTACCCAGGGTCCTCCCTCCTCCCACCCCATCTGTCCTTCCTTCCCACTTCGGAGTCAAGAGTGCTGGTTGGAGGAAAACTATGAGCTGCTAAATTGGAGTGTCCTGTGAGGATTAACTCTTGGTGTAGGGATTATCTGGGTTTTATTGGAGGGGAAGGCACTTAATCTGTGTGGCTGATTTAGCCTGGCATGGACTGGGGTTCAGTGGCTTTTCTCTATGGCATCCCCTCTGTATGTGATGCTGACTCTTACTGCCTCATTACTTCACCCAAAAGATGTGTTGCTAGGAACTGTAGGGGTGAGGAGACAAGGAAGTAGCCGCTATTACTATGATCCCCATTTCCCAAACAGGCACACAAAGGGCAAATGATTTGCCCAAGGTGGACTAGCTAGTAAGTGGCAGGATTGGGCTTTGGACCAGGCAGTCTGGCTCCAGAGTTGATGTTCTTAATCACTATTCAGTAAATGGGCTGTTCCTTGCCTGGGGGCAGGGGCAGGGAGAAGGAGTCTGGCATGTGTGGGATATTTGTTGCTCGCCTGACCTTGTGCTGAGCATTTCAGAGCTGGTTTCTTTGAATCTTCGCAAAGGGCCTGTTGTCCATCTTACAGGTGAAACGGCTTTCTCCTCTATAGAGGTGCTGCCCGAGAGGTGGGCAAAGTCACTTGGTCCTCCTGGGAGGACTGCTGAAGCCACTGTGCCCTGGCTCTGCAGAGCCCACCTCTGCCCTCCCCCGGCCTGCTTTGTTCTCCTACTCCAACTCATACACCTGTCTCAGAACCCTCTGCGCGCATGCCTCTGCCTTGCCTAGCCACTCACGGAGAGACTTCAGCCTTATTTTTACTGTTGTATCCCAGACTACATGGTTGAACCAAGGTGTGATATTTTTATAACTGTGTGATTTGTTGGTGAAATCCTGCTTAGTGTCTAACTTCTGCACTGAAACGTCACCCCTTCCTCTGAGAAGCCTCTCTCACTCCCCAGCATAGGATTAGAAGTCGTGGAGTCACTTGTCACCACGGTCATATCTCTAACTGTGGCTCCCAGCCTCAGCTCAAGGCCTGACACCCATCCGAAGCCTGAAAGAGGATTGTGACTAAACCAACACATACATCAAACATCTTAAACCTCTTCAGGGTGGGAGTGAACTTTTGCTTTGGTGGCTGTGCCGTGTCACCTTAGTTCCACCACACAGCTTTCAAAACACCAGTGTCTCTGGTATGGCTTGGTGAATGGCTGGGTAAAATCACATGGTTACTAAGCATCCTGAGGCCACAGAAAAACAAATGTGTAGAAGGTCCAGGTGGTAGGCATTTCTGGGCAAGCATAAATGTGAGCCAAGACTTGGGGCACTGGGTAGCAACCTGGACATCCCTCAGAACAGCTCTGAGAACTACCCAAACACACCTTCACCCAACACTATCCTCCCCTGGAAAAGAGCCCTGGACCACCACTGATGCTCTGGCCTGGCCTCTTAAAGGGAGGGCATCTGGTCTTGTTCCTACTTTCCAAGGACCACCAACTTTCTACTTGAGACCAGTGTGCCTGGTCTCCTCCCCAGATAGGATCAAGGTTGGAAAAGGACCTGACACCAGAGACCAGTCCCTAGCACATACCTTCTGTGAGTTCTGGTCCCACCCCCACTCCTCAGCTTTTCCTACTCTTCCTGGCCTGTTACCATGACAGCCGGGACTTCCTCTCACAGTCCTTTCTCTCTCCACTTCACCTCTTGCCATCCTTTTTTAACCCTCTGCCTCTGACTCCATCACTGTCCCTCTGACCTGTGGCCCTTCATTAGCCTGGTCACTTTCCCCTTCTCTGGATTCTGTCACAGCACACAGGATCCTGTGGCTTTATTTTTAGCTGCCACTCCCAGCAGCATCCTAAGCCTCTGGGTCCCACACATGCAGCCCTAGCCCAGGCTGAGTTAGGGGTCCTGGCAGGCACTGGAGGAGCTCCAGGGGGTAACTGTTCAGGTTCACATCCCCATTTCTCACCCAGCATCTGAGATTGGTGCCCACTAACAAGCGACCTTCACCGCTGGTTCCTAGGGTTGGGGGATCCTGGGGGCAGAGCTGGCATCGTTGCACACACAGGTCCCAAGTTCAGCCTGGAACACAACGCAGGCTAGATGGCAGTGGGGGAGGGCTAGAGAGAGGAAGGGCTCCAGAAGAGGAATTAGGTCAAGGATGTGGGTGGGTGGGCGAGCGAGCAGAAAGGACAGCATCTACCCCAAGCTTCCTCCTGGCTCCCGCAGCATCTCCACACTTCCCTTCCCTGTCCCCTCCCCCTGGTCCTGGGAGATTTCTTCGCCCTGTATCCCCCTTCCCCATGCCCCCCCACCCCAAGCATGGCCACAGGGGTGGGGGTGGGGTAGGGGGAGGCCAGCTTCAGCTGTCTGAAGGATGGAGGGGCTGGGGAAGCAGGGCTAGGTGCCCAGACGGCCGCGTGTGTGGGAGGGGATGTCCTCAGATGCCCTCCACCCGGCAGTCCCCGCTCTGACGTGGGTGCCCCCCCTCTCCCCGCCCGGATTAGTGGCAGCTTGGCCTGACTCTCCGGGGCTCCTTCCCCCGCCCTGCCTGCTGCCCACCCCTGGGCAGGGGGCTACTCTGCCTGAGGGGTACTGTGCTTGCCCAGGTAAGGGTCTCTGGGGTGGAGAAAGGGCAGCCGGCTGTCAGAGAGTCTGTGCCTGTCAGCAACGAGTGTGTGTCAGCATGTGTGTCAGTTTGTGAGGGGTCGGGGTGGGTGAGGGCTGGGCCCATGTGAGTCTGGGGGTGCTAGTAAGTTTGCCAGGTCCATGATCTGGTCTTGTGACCACACACTGGGTGGCTTCCCCCCCCCCACGAGCGCCCTCCCCCGTGTTTGTGTCTTTTGTGTATGTCCTCAGCTCTGCTCCATCCTCAGGCACAGCACAGCCAGCTGCAAGGACTCTGGCCTGTGGCATAGGCTCTAAGGCAAGGATGGGGAACGTGGTGGAGTGAGGGCAGTACTTCTCCTCACCTTCATCTCCACTAACCCCTAAGCATTCCAGAAGACTGTCCTGAGAGCTCTGGTCTAGCCCAGGCAATATAATCTGACAGGCAGATATGGCGACTGGAGGTGCGGGGGTGGGTATCTGTTCAGCTCCCCTGACACAGTCCCTATCACCTTAGGGGAAGACAGCCACAAGCCCCCAGGACTCAGGACAGCCCCGGGTTCCACTCTGGCCACTACCAGGCCTCAAGCCACAAGACTCTCCCACAAGCCTCTGCTAAGGTAGGCCAGGGAACTTAGATGGGGACCACAGGCACGTGCCACCCCACCACCCTGCCCTGGAGCCAGGAGCCAGAGGTCAGGCTAGACCCCCTGCTGCTCCAGTCCCTGTTAGACCCTCCTCATTCCGCTCCCTCAGCAAACTAAGGTCAGGTCACCTCCAAAGGAGTGGATAAGAAAAGGAGTATGAAAACCCCAGCCATGTAAACAACCCCTGCCAGCCTGCCCACCACAGACTTGGTCTCTGTGAAGGAGAGGAGCAAGGAGGATCTGTATCAACAAGGCCCAAGTCGGAGCAGGCAGCTAGGATGGAAGGACAGACCTCCTCCCCCAAGTACCTATCCTGGTCTTAACAATTGGTGAAAAGCTCCTTGCCTTCACTCCTGTCCCTTAAGTGAAAGACATTGGGCTCTTCATGATACCCCTCAACTTCAGAGATGGTGGAGGGACTTGGGACCAGGCTGTGGCCACCCAAATCCATTCCTTCCACAGCAGTGGGGGGTGGGAGTGAGAGTAAGTGGTGTTGCTTCTGTTTCAGCCTGGGCTCGGAGGCAGGGGAGTAGAGGGGCAGAAGGTGGGTGCTTTTAGAGAAGGGAAGCACCCGTTGGGCGTGTGGGTTTCTGTGTGTGTCTGAATCTGTCTGTCTGTTTGTGTGTGTGCTCTGGAACCACCCCCGCAGAAGAGCAGGGATGCTTCCTCGGGTGGAGGGTGCCCTGTTTGCCCATTTCCTCTCCTACTCAATGTTCCCTCCCAGGAGCCACTCCCATGGGCTCCTCTCCAGGCTGGGCCTGAGAGCACCAAGAACATTGAAGATGGGGCAGCCCAGCAGGCAACCCCAAGTGGAGCTTGCAATGCTTGTGTGCTTCTGGTCCCTTCACCTCTCTGGACACTTGGTAGAAATCAAGGCGCTTAGACCAGGGAACAGACCAGATATCAGGTCAGGCCCTCCCAGATTCCAAAGCATAGTGCTTTGTAACATTGTGCCCAGAGAGGGATGCTGGGTAGGGTCTTGGGCCCCGACACTATGAAGAGTGGCTTAGCCAGGTGATGATGAAGAATGAGGTAGGGAAGACACCAGCCATTGGGGTGTGCCCAGAGCTGAAAAGGACAGGGAGAGAGTGGTCCAGCAGGCACGGGCCTGCTGGCGTGGGTCGCAGCACCCATCACTGACCCGTGAGAACCCGACTGCCCCTGCCAGCTCTGGCACTGACCCCTCCCTGCCGCCCCGCCCTAGCACCCCGGGGGGCACCCCGCCTCATCCTGGCCTGGTCCGGCCCCTCCCGCCCTTTGCTCCAGTTCCCGGGCTTGGCACCTATAGTGGGGGTGCTGCCCGCCTGCCAGGCTCCGGGCCGGGCCCACGGGAGGGTGGGGCGGCTGGGAAGCTGGCACACTGCCCCAGGGGAGCCTCTCTCGGCAGGCGCCCGGGTGCCGCGGGGGGGAGGGGGGAACAAAGGGCTCATTCTCCCCGTGCGCAGCCGGTGGCATCGCCGGGGCGTTGGCGGAAGCCCCCGGGGCTCAGAAGGGGGCAGGCCCAGGCGGGGCCGCCGAATCACGGGCTCCTGTTTCCCGCAGGGTGCTGGAGGAGGAAACCGGCGGAGCAGCTTCCCCACTCTCAGTTGCGCGTCTGGCGATGGCGATCAGAGGTCCTGCTGCGCTCTCCGCTGCGCTCTCCCTCCATTAGCCGCGCTACGCGGTGCTGCGCCCTCGCTGGTGCCTCGCTCCTGGCTCACAGGATCGGCCCCCCACTTCCAGGCACGACCCCCTTCCCCGGCCCCTCGGCCTTTCCCCCCACTCAGCCATCTCCGACCCGGGGCGCGCGTTCCCCCCGGCCCGGATCCTTCTCTCCCTCCGGGGACACCCGCTCCCTAGCCCCGGCTCGACCCTCCCCAAAGCGCAGCACGGAGTCTCGGCGTCCCATGGCGCAACCCACAGCCTTGGCCCAGAAGCTGGTGCGGCCCATCCGCGCCGTGTGCCGCATCCTGCAAATTCCGGAGTCCGACCCCTCCAACCTGCGGCCCTAGAGCGCCCCCGACGCCCGGGGGGAAAGAGAGCGCGAGAGCGCTGAGCAGAAAGCGGGAGAACGCCCCGAAGCCGGCCCATGGGGAGCGAGTACCCAGCACCGGCTAGCACGACCGCCGCCCACACCGCGCCCGGCCTGTGAAGCCCAGGTAAGCGCCAAGAGGGAGCGCGTTCTGGGCTAATTGTAATGGGGGAGTTTATGAGCTGATCCCAAGGTGCAGGCAGGGAGTGAAGTGCCGGTGTCACTCTGAACTGAACCTTACATCTTAACATGGAAAAGTTAGGATGCCCAACTAAGGGGGCTGGACTGAATGCAAGCTGCAGCTCCAAAAATTCTTGGCGCCTCCGCCAAGGCTCACGTACATCCATCCCTCTTGGAGTTTCCTCTGTCCGGCCATGGGGACTACTTCAGGAGACTACAGCTGATCTGGTGCCACCTGTCATCCTGGTCCCTAGCAAGCGTGTTCAATTTTCCCTCGCTTGCGTCTCTCTGGGGCCCAGCCTGCTTTCCCCGCCTCCTTCCCTCCCCCCTCCGGGCTTCAGTTAGCAGCGGTGCCCTGGCACTGCCGTCGGGCTTGGGCAGCTCGACCCACCCTAGTCTGAAACCTCTTAATCCCTTCTCACATGCTGACTCCCATTGGGAGCAGAGATCCTAGCCCCCAGTAGTTGTCCCGGTACTCTTTGAAGATGCCAAGAAACTAGAGCCCATGAAGGGCAGATTCAGACAGCCCAGGGGTAGGGAGACACCAGCCAGCAGCCCTGGCTAGCTGCCCTGCCCAGTGACTCGAGCCTGTCGGGTCTGAACATCCCAGTCTTGCAAGCCTAGTGGGGGCTGAAGATGGGAGCGGGCAAGCAGCACCCCAAAAACCACAGACTGGCGTTTAGAAAGAATCCTCTGAGTTCCTCTTTTACATCCGGGTACACTGAAACCCAGAGGAGAAAATGACCTGCTGGACATCCGAATAGCAGGTGACACAGTCAGGGCCAGGATCCAGTCAGTCTCCCTGTCCTCGCAGCTGAGTGTCTTCTACTGAGCTAACCTTTTGCAGTCTTGCTTTCTATCAGTTTCCAAGACTTGTAACTAGATTCCTAGCTCCACATGGGCAGAGCCTTTCACCCTGGAAGTGACACCCTTCTATTGAATTTGGACACCCCCCCCCCACACACACACACACATTCAGATAGGGGCCAGAATTTAGGAAAAGGTATCAACTTCCGGCCATGAAGCAGAATCCTTTTGGCCACCTGTGGAAGGCTGCTTTGTGCCCTGCTGTGGCCTGACACTTGCTTTACTGGTTTGAGCCACTTTGGTATTCCCAGGGTGGTGCCCATGGTTGAGATACATGGGCCATTTGCCTAAGGGGCTCATGCTTTGTCCTTACCCTCCAGGACCCCCCTCCCCGGGAGAGGCCCATGAGGGCAGGAGAGTGATGGAGAGTATGCCCAGCTTCCTGAAGGACACCCCAGCCTGGGAGAAGACAGCCCCTGTGAACGGCATTGTGGGACAGGAGCCTGGTACCTCACCACAGGATGGCTTGCGCCATGGGGCACTGTGCCTAGGAGAACCTGCTCCCTTTTGGAGGGGTGTTCTGAGCACCCCAGACTCCTGGCTCCCTCCTGGCTTCCTCCAAGGCCCCAAGGACACACTCTCACTGGTGGAGGGTGAGGGTCCTCGGAACGGGGAGAGGAAGGGCAGCTGGCTAGGCGGCAAGGAAGGACTGCGCTGGAAGGAAGCGATGCTGGCCCATCCACTGGCCTTTTGTGGGCCGGCATGCCCACCTCGCTATGGGCCCCTGATACCTGAGCATAGTGGTGGCCATCCCAAGAGTGACCCTGTGGCCTTCCGGCCCTTGCACTGCCCTTTCCTGCTGGAGACCAAGATTCTAGAGCGAGCTCCCTTCTGGGTTCCTACCTGCTTGCCTCCCTACCTGATGTCCAGCCTGCCCCCAGAGCGTCCATATGACTGGCCTTTGGCCCCAAACCCATGGGTATACTCTGGGAGCCAGCCAAAAGTGCCCTCTGCCTTTGGCTTAGGCAGCAAGGTGAGTGACGAAATACAGTGGGTGCATGGGGTTCAATTGTCCCTAGCCCTGAAGACAACCAAACACTGGGCAGCTCTGTCTCCGTGCCTCTTCCCTGCCCTGCCCTTGGGCCTCTGCAACCACTGACTCACCCATAGTTCACCCAGGATCAGGCCTTAGAAACTCTGCCCGTGAAATGTGTGGCCTTATCATGAGGGGCCAGGCATGAGTGAGATGTGTCGTCCTCGTGGTCTGTTTCTGGGGCTCCTTCCTGACAGGCCACCTCACATGCCTAGAACCAGGTTTTTAAATGGTTGGAAGTCAAAGATGGGCATGAGAGTGCATGCCTGTAACCTCAGTACCCAGGAGACTGAGGCAGGATTGTGAGGTCCGTGCTAGTCTCTCTCCAAAAGCAAAACAGGCAAAAGGACACGAGGGTCAAAGCACAGAATTCTCTAGGAGGTCCTGAGGTCCTTTGGTCATGCCAAGTGTTAGCCATTCAGCCTCTGGAAAGCTTGGGAGAAGATTTGGGGGAGGGGATAGTGGGTGGTACCACTTACAGTCTAATTCACTAGTGACTATTGTCAGTCCTGTTTGCTCTTTTAAGTGTAGAGAACCTACACTAGCTTAATCCTTTCTCCTCTTTTAGGGCTTTTACCACAAGGATCCGAACATCCTCAGGCCAGCAAAGGAGCCCTTGGCAGAGTCTGGGATGTTGGGCTTAGCCCCTGGTGGGCATCTCCAGCAAGCCTGTGAATCAGAAGGCCCCTCACTTCACCAGAGGGATGGGGAGACAGGAGCTGGCAGGCAGCAGAATCTTTGCCCAGTTTTCTTGGGGTACCCAGACACTGTTCCTCGGGCCCCCTGGCCTTCTTGTCCCCCAGGCCTGGTTCACAGTCTTGGCAACATTTGGGCTGGGCCAGGAAGTAATAGCCTTGGGTACCAACTAGGACCACCAGCCACACCAAGGTGCCCATCTCCTGGGCCTCCTACCCCTCCAGGGGGCTGTTGCTCATCCCATCTACCTGCCAGAGAGGGGGATCTTGGCCCTTGTAGGAAATGCCAGGATAGCCCAGAGGGAGGTAGCAGTGGGCCAGGGGAATCCAGTGAAGAAAGGAACAAAGCTGATTCCAGGGCCTGTCCCCCAAGCCATCACACCAAGCTGAAAAAGACCTGGCTCACACGCCACTCGGAACAGTTTGAGTGCCCAGGTGGCTGTTCAGGGAAGGAAGAGAGCCCAGCCACTGGGCTCCGGGCACTCAAGAGGGCAGGCAGTCCAGAGGTCCAAGGAGCATCAAGGGGCCCAGCTCCCAAACGCCCATCCCACCCTTTCCCAGGCACTGGGAGGCAGGGGGCCAGGGCTTGGCAGGAGACACCGGAGACAATCATAGGAAGCAAGGCGGAGGCAGAGCAACAAGAGGAACAGAGAGGTAAGGGGGTGATGGGCTGCAGGGGCCCTGTTGAAATGCAGCAGGGCTGGGTCTTTATAAGGGAGTCCGTAGGCCTCTGCAATGGGTCATACTAAGATGGTGGAAGGTTTTATTCCTGAAGCAACACAGTTTTCTGGCTCTTAGTGTTGGCTACCACAGCCTTCTAGCCAGGGGCTTCCATCTCTGCCTGCCTCTTGGTGAGTTATAGGCAAGGCGACGCCACGGTCCAGAGCAGGGGTTCTGGAGACATAGCTGCTTCCTGGCATGCTAATCAGTACTTGTGACCTGGAGAACATGACTTCACCTCTGAGAACCTCAGCTCCCTCATCTATACAGTGGGAACAAAGGTGCTTCCTACCTTATGAAGACAACAGGAAGGACCAAATGGCTCATGGGGACGCTGAAGAACTCATGGCACTTAGCAAACAATAAGTGTCCAATGCCACGGTGATTTGTGCCACAGATCCTAGTTTAGGCATTACCTCTCCTGAAGGACCACTGGCAGCATCTTTTGGCCAGCTGAATCATAGAGACTCAATTTGGACTTTGCAGCAGGACAGCCTTTTGGGTACATCGTGGACTCTTCTGCTACACTGTGTCTGTCACGGAGGGTTCCAGCAATCCTGGAGCCAGACTGGTTTCTGCAGGATCACCTTATTCTCAGCCTCTTGGGCTGCTGGACCCAGGTCTCTGTGACCTGGCCCCTAAAGCCCCTGCACCTGGTGTGGGTCTGTCTGTACCCTTTTGTGCCTCAGTCTGGACTGGGAAGTTGTTGGCCCCTCTGCTGTCTTGGGTTACAGCACCTGTGTTCTGTGTCGAAACTGACCTTCTCCCTTTCTGGAGCCCTCCGACTGCCCATCCGTCCACGTTGGAATCATCTCACAGTGTCACATAGCCACTTAGCCTTTAGCTGACCTACCCAAAGTCTATACTGGCTGGATTCTGCACGTGTACAAGGACCATTGCTCAGGCTTCCTAGAGACTTGGGCTGAACATGCTAAACAACCCCTGAGCCTCCATTCCTACCAGGGACATCTCCAGCTACTGCTCAGCTTTGTGTGTGAAATATACTGGACTGATCCTCTTTCGGGTTCTGAATTGGTCCTCACAAGCCTGGGGTCCAGGGGCTGAATTGGCTGCATGTGGACAAGGGTGGGTGTTAATTCAGGGCTTTGACTAGCATAAGCCCCAGAAACCAGACTCCCTAAGCAACTGTATTGTCTCCCCAGGGCCCCGAGATGGCAGGATTAGGCTCCAGGAGTCCAGACTTGTGGATACATCCTGCCAGCATCACTTAGCAGGTGTCACCCAGTGCCAAAGCTGTGTCCAGGCAGCTGGAGAGGTAGGGGTACTGACCGGCCACTCCCAGAAATCACGTAGGTGAGTGTTGTGTCTGACAGTCAGAGCCAGCAGCACTCCATCCCCACCCAGGGGCTCCCTCCTCAAGCTTCATCCATTTCCAGGTCACCCCTGGAGGAGAAGCAGTTGGAGGAGGAGGATTCCTCTGCCACTTCCGAAGAAGGAGGAGGAGGGCCTGGCCCAGAAGCTTCACTCAACAAGGGCCTGGCCAAGCACCTGCTGAGTGGTTTGGGGGACCGACTCTGCCGCCTGCTGCGGAAGGAGCGGGAGGCCCTTGCCTGGGCACAGCGAGAAGGTGAGCCAATTTCCCTTGTGGGCCTGCTCCTGCATGTCCCTCCCAACCCACGTTTACCAGTGCTTTGGGGTTCCCAGGCCTACTCAGGAGAGCTCCGTCCTTCTTTGTTCCTAGCTATCCCTAGCACGGACTCTTGGTCAATCCTGAGGTTTCTGGCCTCCTGGGGAGTCTAAAGACTTGGTCCAGTCTAGTTCTCTAAGAACAACTGGGCTTATGGAGGAAACAGCCAGTGCAAGTGTCTCAAGAGCCTGGGAGGTGAGGCGACTCCAGAGAGGTTAAGGGCAAGGAAGGTCTCTAGAGTGGTGAGGCTCATGGGCCTCAGAAGTTGATGGGATTCAGGCTGAGGGTCAAGGACCTTCCGCTGGGTCCTCAGATCCTGGCCACCCCTCTGCAGCCCTTTCTAGCAATGGTGTGAACTTCGTGAAACACAGCCCTGGTCCCACATGTCACTCCTTTCATGGAGATAACCAGTGTCACCATCCCACTCCAGAGAGGGAAGCCCCTAGTTTGTTGAGCCATGAGCCAGCCACTCCCAGCCTGGATTCCTGACACACATCACCATCCTTCCCTTCCCGGATCATCAAGCTTGACTGCCCCCTGGGGCCTTGGCACTAGCTATTTCTTCAGTCTGGAATACCCTGGCCATCCCTTCCCATCTGATGGATAAGAGCTTACTCATCCTTTGGGGCCACTTGTAAAGTTCCTGGCCACGTCACCTTCATCTTCCCATGGTCTTTTCAGCCAGGAGCACCACAGTCATCCTTGTGTCTGTGAGTTGTTTTCCTGAGTGGGAATGAGCTCTGGGAGGGCCATACCTATTCCTGAGAAACTGAGTCGTTTGTGCCTACTTGGGACATGATTGGGTGTCCTGGGTGTGTGCAACCATGGTCAACCATGAACTTTGGCTCTTAAAAACAACAACAACAACAAAACCCCACTCCTTTGGGTAAGGGTAGGGGTGGCCTCTTAGGGTTTCCTTTTCTAATCTACTAAGTCCCCTGGACTTAAAGGAAAGGCCATCTGAGTAGCTGCTTAGCCTTTCCATTTTTGGTAGCAGTGGGGCTTGAGGCTGGGGAGGTGAATGGGAAAATGTGCTGGAAGTGGTAGGGACTCAGTTTCTCAGGAATAGGTATGGCCCTCCCAGAGCTCATTCCCACTCAGGAAAACAACCCACAGACACAGGATGACTATGGTGCTCCTGGCTGAAAAGACCATGGGAAGATGAAGGTGACGTGGCCAGGAACTTCACATACAGGCACACTGGGGAAATCCGCTGGGCAAGGCTAGGGGGTGGGGCTGGCCGAGGCCACTGAGGCCACTGCTGCCCTAGGAGTGCATGTCCCTAAGAGGGTGGCTACTGCCAGACAAGACTTGAGTGAAGTATGAGGAATGGCCAAGGAGCCCAGCTCCTTTCTCCCAGTGGTTCTGGGTAGACATTGCTCCCTGCCTCCCCTATGCTCAGAGGTTCTCACCCTTCCTAATGCCCCTTAATACAACATCTCATGTTGGGGTGACCCCCAATCAAAACATTATTTTTGTTGCTACTTCATAACTGTAATTTTGCTGCTGTTATACATTGTAATGTAAATATCTGACATCCAGGATAGCTAATACGTAACTCTTGTGAAAGGGTCGTTTGACCCTCAAAGGGGTTGTAACCCACAGGTTGAGAACCCTGCTATGTGCGATCTCCCCAAGGGGGCTGTGTGCTTGAGCCCTCTGACCCTGTTCTGTTCTGTGGTCAACAGGCCAGGGGCCAGCCATGACAGAGGACAGCCCAGGCATTCCACATTGCTGCAGTCGATGCCACCACGGACTCTTCAACACCCACTGGAGATGTTCCCACTGTAGCCACCGGCTGTGTGTAGCCTGTGGTCGCATAGCCGGTGCTGGAAAGAACAGGGAGAAAACAGGTGAGGAAAAACAGATCTGCCTTGTTAGATTCCTATAATTTTGTATATACGAGTGAGTTTTGTCTGCGTGTGTGTGTGTGTGGGCACCACATATGTGCCTGCTGCCACATATGTGGAAAGTAGAAGAGGGGGGTCAGAGCCTCTGGAACCAGAGTGACAGACAGCTATAAACTGCCATGTGTATGCTAGGAACTAAACCTGGACCCTCAACAGCAAGTGCTCTTAACCACTGAGCCAACTCTTCATTTCCCTTCGTACCCATTCTTTAAAGAAGTCACCTGGGAACTGGGGATATGAATTTGGTTAGTAAAGTGATGACCAAGCAAACAGGAGGACCTACGTTCCGGTCCCTAGCACCTGTGTTAAATCTGGCCATGGTGGCCCACTTGGGGATCAGAGACCTGCAGGTTCCTGGAACTCAATGATCAGCCAGCCCGGCTGAATTAATGAACTCCAGGTTCAGTAAGAGATCTAGCCTCAAAAGATAAGGCAGACATGTCCACACATGCACGTGCACGCATGCCCTCGGATGCAAACACACACAGAAGTCAGGTGCCTTCTTCACACTTCTCACTTTGATAAGCTTCTACATTAACATCGTGAAATGGGTGTGATTGTCTCCATTATCAAGATAAGGATAACTCAGAGTTGATCAATGATCTGTTCAAGGTCCCAAAACAAGTCAATGTTATAGCTGAGGTACTAGTCTCAGGTCCTCTAATTCAGTCCGATCCTTCTCAAGGTTTTCAGCTTCCACTTCCCTGGCTCGACTTAAACATTGCTAAAAAGAGTTCTAGAATCAGGTACATTTTTTTTTTAATATCACCACCCTGGAATCTTCCGTGAAAAAAAAAATTGATTGATTATTTATTGACTGATTGATTGCTCTATCTAGTTATGTGTGTGTGTGTGTGTGTGTGTGTGTGTGTGTGTGTGTGTGTGTGTGTGTGTAGCGTGCACACATATATGCACGCACTCTCCACAGCAAGCATGTATGACGGTCAGATTTGGAAATCAGTTTTCTCCTCCCACCATATGAATGCTGGGACTCAAACTCAGGACCTTAGGCTTGGTGGCAAGCTCCTCTACCTGCTAAGCCGTCTCATTGCCCACCCACCCCCACCCCCCCACTTTAGGATCTTGCAAAGCAGTTCAGCATAGGAGAACCTCTGCGTTCCAAAAACAAGAATTCTACGGTTGTTACATGCGCACAAGTTTCCCAGCAAAGTGCTTGTTTTGTGGCTTGCTGAGCTCTGGATTTAAATACCATGTACTTGGCCTTCTTCCTTGACCTTAACCTGTGGTTACCTTGCTTTCTGGGCCTGCAGCTCCTCTCTCTTCCTTCCCCACAGGTTCTCAGGAACAGCACACAGATGACTGCGCCCAGGAGGCTGGGCATGCTGCCTGTTCCCTGATCCTGACCCAGTTTGTCTCCAGCCAGGGTGAGCCATTGTGAAGGGGTGGGGCATGCAGTGGGTGGATCCCGGAGGGAGACAGTCGAACATTCTTGTTGTTCCTGACCCTGGTGACATGGCTGTCTGGTTGGTGAGGCCAGACTGCTCCATCTCCATCTCTCTTCTACACACCCAGCGCTGGCAGAACTGAGCACTGTGATGCACCAAGTCTGGGCCAAGTTTGACATTCGGGGGCACTGTTTCTGCCAGGTTGATGCCCGTGTGTGGGCCCCCGGGGATGGGGGTCAGCAGGTAAGCATCAGGGCGCTGTCTGAGGGACAAGCACCAGTCAGTGGGCCCCTGTATTGAACAGTGTGCATGCAGATAACTGACCTTTGTGGGGAGGAACCTTTCTCTGTGGGTGGGGATGAAGAGGCACACAGAAGTTGACAGAAAAAGCCATTCCCACCCTCCCAGGACGCAGCCTCCTGACACTGACTCCAGCCTGGGCCTTTCCCTCCATTCCCTACCACAAGTCCTCTCTCCCTGCCTCACTTAGCCTTTTAGGTTAGCTCTTGTCACTTTACTTTTCTGTTGCCAACCCAACCACTGGTCCTTTCTGTTCAATGTCAGCTTTCTCCGTATCTCAGGCACCTGGCAGGCACTTAACATGCACTGTGAAAATTTTTTTAAATGAACTTTGTGATTCTATGACAAAAGTACACTTAAGAGTTGATTATGTTTATTTAAATGTTTAACGTTTATTTATTAATTCTGTATTTATGGGGGAGGAGCATAGCACATGCCACTGCCGACATTTGGAGGTCACATGACAAATTGTGAGAGTTGGTTCTTACCTCCCCAGCGTGTGGGTTCCAGGGATTGAACTTGAGTTCTCAGGCCTGGCAGCTGCTCTCGTCTACCAAACCATCTTGCTGACTCTTTTAAGAGTGTCTCGTGGGCGGGGCAGGATGGCACATGTCTTGAGAGGTAGAGGCAGGAGATATGGGAGCTTGAGATCAGCCTAGTCAACACAGGGAAATTATCTCATAAAAACCAAGAGTCTGGATGCAGTTCAGTGCCAGAAATGTTTCCCAGGCATGCGGAAGGCTCTGAGGTCCGTCCTCAGCAAGGAAACACAAAAGGTACATTTTATTGACCTGTAGGAGTTTGTTTAAAGATAAGGTCTTGCTAGATAGCCCAGGTCAACTGAAAATTGTAGTCTGTCTGCTTTGGTCTCCAGAATACAAGGGCCATAGATGTAGGCCACTAGACCTGGCTGAAAAGTACATTTTATATACTTTTATATTTATAAATATATTTACATAGTTATATACCAAACACTGCCACACATCCATGTATAAAATTCAGAAAATGTAGACATTTTCTGAAGTATAATTAAAATACTAGTGAGCTCCTATGTTACCATTGGCATTTTGACTTTCCCCAATTATTTCTCTACATATCTTATTACTTATTGTGTCTGTGCCTGTTTTAACATACTGGTTAGACCAGGCCCTGTGGAAAAGTCTATGAGAAGTTTTTTTTTTTCCCTCTCTCCCTCTCCTTCCCTGCTCCCTCTGTTTTTCCAAACATTTCACTCTCTGGCAAACAACTTCAGGACTTATAAGAACACACTGTTAGAGCTAGAGAGATGGCTCAGTGGTTAAGATCACTGACTGCTCTTCCAGAGAACTTGGGTTCAATTCCCAGCACCCAGATGGTGACTCACAACTGTCTATAGCTCCAGTCCCAGGAGATCTGACCCCCTCACACAGACATACATGCAGGCAAAACACCAATGCACATAAAATGAAAAAAATTTTAAAAAGGAACACATTGTTAACTCTTGAACATTGACTTCAGTCCTGTCTGCCATTTTTACAAACCTCTGCTTGGATTTGGGGGGTGGTGGTGCCTGGGTTTAACAGAAGGAACCAACAGAGAAAACTCCCCCAACTCCACAACCTTCCTGCAATGGAGATTCCAATCGGACCAAGGACATCAAAGAAGGTGAGTGGCTGACTCCCCATGCCCCTAGGCCTGGGAACGCAGGGAGTAGGTGGGGAATAAAGGTCTCCAGGAGAAACTTGGTATTGCTTTGGCGATCAACTCCCCTTCCCTGCAACGCACAGAACAAGAATGGCCATCCCTCTCCTCAAGACAGGTGTCCCAACTCCTCCATCGAGATTCTCCTGTTTACGATGCATTCATTCATTCCTGCCTTACTCCCTTGAGACAGGGTCTCTCTGAACCTGAAGCTGTATTAGTGGCCAGCAAACCTCAGCCAGCAGTGTCCCTAGCTCCACGCCACCTCTTCCCCAACCCAAGAGCTGAGGTGGCAAGCAAAACAATAACATTTTATTTGTTTGTTGTTTGGGTTTTTTTTGTTTTTGTTTTTTTTGTGAGTGTTGGGGATTTGAACTTAGATCCTGACATTTCTTACTTACACAGAAATTCTGTGTGCTTGCCTGCTGAGCTGTCTCACAGTTCAAGACTCCCATTTGGAGCCACTCTTCTCAGAGACGCTGCAACTTCCTTTAGGAAAGCAGAGATGGGGCGACACCCAGACATAGTACAGTAAAGTTGAGGTGCTATTGAAGTAAAGACTAAAGGCCAAGCAGAAAGCCACTCACTCACTATTTTCTTCTTCAACAGAGACCCCAGACTCCACTGAGAGCCCAGCAGAGGATGGTGCTGGCCGGTCACCCCTTCCTTGTCCCTCTCTCTGTGAGCTGCTAGCCTCTACTGCTGTCAAACTCTGCCTGGGGCATGACCGGATTCACATGGCCTTTGCTCCGGTCACCCCAGCTCTGCCCAGTGTGAGCAAGGGCTCAGAGGGAGGGCCAAGAACCTGAGGACCAGAGGCTGGGTGGCCATCCTTAATTGGCTGAATTGGTCCTGACCTTTCTTGCTCCTCCATCCCTGCCTCCCCACAGGATGACCGCATTACCAACATCCTGGACAGCATTATTGCGCAGGTAGTAGAACGGAAGATCCAAGAGAAAGCCCTGGGGCCAGGCCTGCGAGCAGGGTCAGGCTTACGCAAGGGCCTGAGCCTTCCATTGTCACCAGTGCGAACCCGGCTGTCTCCTCCTGGAGCTTTGCTGTGGCTGCAGGAGCCCAGGCCTAAGCATGGCTTCCATCTCTTCCAGGAACACTGGCGGCAGGGCCAGGTAAGCTGGCCTACCTCTCCCTTCCCAACACTATGGCTTCCCCTGCTTCACAGGGTCCTAGTCCCCAAGCTTAGAGGGTCCTCCTGGTGTTCAGAGGGAGCAAGCAAAGGCTGGTCTTTCCTCAATCCCTTCCCCCCACATGTTCTGGAGATGTTACAACATGCCCCAGCCTGGCCACTATGGGCTCCCCAACAATTCTTTTCTCTTCTTTTCTTTTTCTTCCTTCTCTGCAGCCCGTGTTAGTGTCAGGCATCCAGAAGACATTGAGACTTAGCCTGTGGGGAATGGAAGCCCTTGGGACACTTGGTGGCCAGGTGCAGACACTGACTGCCCTTGGGCCTCCCCAGCCCACAAACCTGGACAGCACAGCATTCTGGGAGGGATTCTCTCATCCTGAGAGTAAGTATTCCTGACATAGGATAGAGGGAGCTGGGAGCCTAACCCCGAGGCTTCATGTATCAAGGGGCCCCTAGAATAGCCCTGGAGGCAGATGGGTTCAGGGGAGAAACTAAACTTAGGGATGGGGTGCCACAGGGACAAGAAAGAGGCTCTGGGCCAAGAGGCTCTACCTTGGGTCAATGACATCTGTCTTTTCCCCTTAGCACGTCCAAAGTTAGATGAGGGCTCTGTCCTCCTGCTACACCGAACCCTGGGGGATAAGGACGCTAGCAGGTATGTACAGTACCAAAGACCAGCCCTATCTCTCAGTCACCAACAGTCCTCTCCTCCCCAGCCCTCACCCTTGATGTCCAGGCCCTCTAAAGGAACTAGGAATGGAAGTCTAGCTAGATCAGGGGATGGAGGGTCTGTCTGTCTTAGAGTGAGTGGTAGAAATTCCTAGGGAGTGGATTTGGCCCTCTGGACGGTACCCCAGCCGTGGGAAGCTCTGATGGGTCTCAGGGGCCCGAGTTGGACTTGTCATGCATGATCCCCCCCTGCCAACCCCTGTCCCCAGGGTGCAGAACCTTGCCTCCAGCCTTCCACTCCCAGAATACTGTGCCCACCAAGGGAAACTCAACCTAGCGTCCTACCTCCCCCTGGGCCTCACACTGCATCCACTGGAGCCCCAGCTCTGGGCGGCCTATGGTGAGTGCCTTTCCACTCCTGTCCACCCCACACCTCTGCCTCACCTACCATCTTAGGACACATGCGCCTCTGTGCCTAGGTTTGGGAGCCGAGAATACATTTCTTATTTAACTTCCAAATGTTCTTCCTTTACCTACACATAGGTGTGAACTCACACCGTGGACACCTGGGGACCAAGAATCTATGCGTGGAGGTGTCTGACCTAATCAGTATCCTGGTGCACGCCGAGGCCCAGCTGCCTCCCTGGTATCGAGCACAGAAAGGTGGGTCCTTGGCCAGTCAAGCAGTCGCTGATGTCTGCCTCTGCCTACCCTGGGCTCACCTGAGCCATTTTTCTCCTGCAGATTTCCTCTCAGGCCTGGATGGGGAAGGACTCTGGTCTCCAGGGAGCCAGACCAGCACTGTGTGGCATGTGTTCCGGGCCCAGGATGCCCAGCGCATCCGTCGCTTTCTCCAGATGGTGAGGAGGGAGGGAACCCAGAGCCTATTCTTGTCCCTGCCCATTGCTGTGTGTGCTCCCGCCTCCTGTGATGTCCCTGTATGTGCTCCCACCTCCTGTGATGTCGCTGTGCATGCTCCCACCTCCTGTGATGTCCCTGTGCGTGCTCCCACCTCCTGTGATGTTGAAGTGTGTGCTCCCACCTCCTGTGATGTTGCAGTGTGTGCTCCCACCTCCTGTGATGTTGCAGTGTGTGCTCCCACCTCCTGTGATGTCCCTGTGTGTGCTCCCACCTCCTGTGATGTCCCTGTGTGTGCTCCCACCTCCTGTGATGTCCCTGTGTGTGCTCCCACCTCCTGTGATGTCCCTGTGTGTGCTCCCACCTCCTGTGATGTCCCTGTGTGTGCTCCCACCTCCTGTGATGTCCCTGTGTGTGCTCCCACCTCCTGTGATGTTGCAGTGTGTGCTCCCACCTCCTGTGATGTCCCTGTGTGTGCTCCCACCTCCTGTGATGTCCCTGTGTGTGCTCCCACCTCCTGTGATGTCCCTGTGTGTGCTCCCACCTCCTGTGATGTCCCTGTGTGTGCTCCCACCTCCTGTGATGTCCCTGTGTGTGCTCCCACCTCCTGTGATGTCCCTGTGTGTGCTCCCACCTCCTGTGATGTCCCTGTGTGTGCTCCCACCTCCTGTGATGTTGCAGTGTGTGCTCCCACCTCCTGTGATGTCCCTGTGTGCTCCCACTTCCTGTGATGTCCCTGTGTGTGCTCCCACCTCCTGTGATGTTGCAGTGTGTGCTCCCACCTCCTGTGATGTCCCTGTGTGCTCCCACTTCCTGTGATGTCCCTGTGTGTGCTTCCACCTCCTGTGATGTCCCTGTGTGTGCTCCCACCTCCTGTGATGTCCCTGTGTGTGCTCCCACCTCCTGTGATGTTGCAGTGTGTGCTCCCACCTCCTGTGATGTCCCTGTGTGTGCTCCCATCTCCTGTGGTCCCGCTGCTTACCCTAATCCTGAAGTAAATTAGCTAGATCCAGGTGCAGAGGGAGCAGATTAGAAGTCTGATTCTCTGGTGGGGCTCAGAGAAGGAGAGTCTAGCAGGGGAGTCAGAGTCCAGTGATGAGGTGAGGCAATATCTGTAGGATGGGCATAGTGTTAAGGGTCTTGGTGCATTGTCTCAGTTAATGAGTGAGTACCCTTCTCTTCCTCACTTCTGAGCTGGCAAGGGCTAGGGGCAGTTACTTTCCCATGTTACAGATGAGAAAACTGGGGCTTAATGTTAACCCTGGGATCTGAGCTTACAATTATGTCAACTCTAGGTTCCTCCTGGGAACAGGAAGTTTCCCCTTCCTGGGCTCCAGGGCTAAAAGAAATAGCTGCTCCCTTTTTTAATAGTTCATACTGTGAGGAGAGACCTCTAAGGGAGGCACTAGCCATGAAGAGGGCTGATGGAGGAAGGTGGGGGCATATACCTACCAGGGTAGGTACCTAGTGGTAGAGATAGGGAGAGAAAAAGGCAGAAAACTCCGGAAGGACAGGGGAGATGGAAGGCCTAGGCTAATAAGGATTATAGCAGACAGGGTATAGTAGTACTGAGACTGAAGGATCAGGAGCTTAAAGTCAGCCGAAGCTATATAATGAGATCCTGTCTCAGAAATAAATGAGCCAGGCATGGTGGTTTATACCTATAATTCCAGCACTTGAGATGTAGAAACAGGAAGATCAGAAGTTCAGGCCATCCTCAGCCTACAAGGTTAGTTTGAGGCAAGCCTGGGCTACATAAGACCCCTGTCTGAAACTTCCCCTGACTACCACCACCACCAAAAACAAAACAAAACAAAACAACAACAACAACAACAACAAACTAAGCCAGGTGATGGTAGCACGCGCCTTGAATCCCAGCACTTAGGAGGCAGAGGCAGGTGGATTTCTGAGTTCGAGGCCAGCCTGGTCTACAAAGTGAGTTCCAGGACAGCCAGGGCTATACAGAGAAACCCTGTCTCCCCCTCAAAATACAATAATAATAATAATAATAATAATAATAATAATAATAATAATAATGATGATGATGATGATGATGATGATGATGATGATAATGATAATAATAATAATAATGGAAAGGTGGGTCTGGTGATTTCAAAGTCCAGCTGAGTCCCAGTTGTCCTAGAGAAAAGACTGTCACCCCTGCTAAGATAGACACAGACATGCAAGTGTCCATATGACTCTGTCCTCCATGTGCTGCTCACAGACACACACGTCTGCAGATACACACCCAAATGCTGTGACTCGCAGAGAGGAGCCTACAAGAACACCATCATCAACAGATGGCCTTGTCTGCTCTGGGTGTGGTTGGCTGTTGGCAGTCCCATATGACCCAGTGGGGTGACTCATGGGGAGGTCTGAGGGGTACTTTCTCACTGGGTGGCCTGTTACTGCTGTAGTCCCAGGATAGATTTGAATCTTTGGAACCAAGGAACCTTGGCATCGTCCTGGGACTCCTCTCGGGGATGTGGTTCACACGCCTCTCAACCCACCCAAACCCTGCCAGCACCCTCTCAATCCAGGGACAATGGCTGAGGTCCTAGCTGAAGGGAGTGGGTTTAGCTGGTGGCCAGTTGGAACATGGAGCTGGCACTCACTTCTGCAGGTGTTCCCTGGGCAGCTCTTCTGGACTTCACTTGTCCCTGCCTGTCACAGAGCTCTGACTCTGCCTGGGCTGGTTGACCGTCACCATAGCTGAGCCTGCTGCAGGGGCTTCAGCCTGTCCACCCACTGCAAGTCAGAACTTCTGTGTGGCCCTGCTTTTCCTGGATCCAGGATCGTCTCCCCCTCTTGCCCCCCTTTAACCCTCCAAAGGAGAAGCTCCTGTTTTCTCCCCAGTTTGGCTTACAATGCAGGCTGTTTACAAAAACTTAAGAACGCCTTGTGAAGACAGTTCTGAATGGGGCTTGTGCAGGACATCTTCCTGGGTTTTGGAGAAAGGGACACGGAGAGAACAAGGGGTCAGGCCAGGGTCACAGAAGCTATGAAAAGCACATCCCAGGGAAGGCAGGGATTTAGATCCCTCCTCCCACCCCCAGCTTGAGTGTCCCTTACTCTAAGCTCCTTCCAATCCAACCTGGACCTACCCCCATCCTGTCCTATCCCTTACCACCAACCCTCCTCTCTCCTACCTCTTCCTTCTTTTGCCTGCCCTTCAAGACAGCTTCAGCACCCTATTGAACCTGATCTTCCAAAGAGTCCACTCCCCTTCCTCTCTGAATGCTTGCCTTCATCCCCACTGACATTCATCTTCCTTTCTCTTCTTGAAGGTGTGCCCAGCTGGAGCAGGAACCTTGGAGCCTGGTGCCCCAGGCAGCTGCTACTTGGATGCAGGGTTGCGCCGACGGCTAAGAGAAGAGTGGGGTGTGAGCTGCTGGACCCTGCTGCAGGCTCCTGGGGAAGCGGTGCTGGTCCCGGCTGGGGCGCCCCATCAGGTGCTTACCTGGTGGGTGGGGGTTAACAAAAGATCAGAGTATCAGAAGTAGCAAGGAGTCCTGATCATACAGCATTCTCTACCTGATAGAAAGCTAGGCAGGGCAGGAAGCCATGGAGATAGAAAGCCAAGGGTCTTGAAGTCTTCAAAGCTATGTGGGACTCTCTCCAGCATCCCTCAGGTCTTGTTCTGGCCATGGCCTTTTGAATGTCTGGTTCTGTAACTAGGGTTGGTTACTGTTTTCTGAAAGTTGGATAAGGAAGTAGACTTAGTGATCAGAGGCATGGAGGGGGAATGTGGTTTGAGCCTCAACTCACCCTCTCTTGCCCTTGTTCCGCCCCCCTCCCTGCCCACCCCACGGCACAGGTGCAGGGCCTGGTGAGCACAATCAGTGTCACTCAGCACTTTCTGTCTCCTGAGACCTCTGCCCTCTCTGCTCAGCTCTACCACCAGGGAGCCAGCCTACCCCCTGACCACCGTATGCTTTATGCCCAGGTGAGTGTGGTACTGGCTTGAAGGCAGAGTGTGCTGCTGCCCTAGTCTCCTTGGGGCACAGCCGCAGTAGGCAGGACAGATCTGTCTGAGTGGAATGGGCTGCTAGCCTGTCAGTGCTAGATAAAGGTGTTCTTGAGAAGGGTAGGGAGTGAGGGTTGGTGCTGGAACGCGATTGAAAATTCTGTGTCATTTTTCTTTTTCCCAGATGGACCGGGCTGTGTTCCAAGCAGTAAAGGCGGCTGTGGGGGCGTTACAGGAAGCTAAATAGGGGATCCTGGTGCCTGGAGGGGTGGTGGGTAGGTAACCGAGTGTCCAGTCTGCATAATATCAACAGGGAATGAATGGTACTGGGGAACTTAGACGGTGTGGTCCGTTCTACAAATATCTCTTTGGGCACAAGCAGGGAACCTTGTTCCTCGTCCTGGCCCTGGCTCTAAAGGGAACAACTGTAATGCTTACAGCTGCCCCCCTCTCCATGGTATCAGGTTCATGCTAGGGGTATATGATCCCTTCTAACCCCTGCACTCCACCCCAGGGGATGAACATCCTTCCTTGGGGAAGCTTGGGATTGTTTTGGTTTAAGCAACACTTCCCCTTGCTGCTTTATCCTGTGTTGCCCCTGGCACCCCACCCTCACCCCAGCTCACACCAACATCCACACAAAGCCCTTCTGACTCTGTAGGTCTACTGGACCGGGAGCCACAGAATTCTTCCCTTATAGAAGAGCTGTGGAGTTGGGGAAGGGAGGGCCTCAGTTAATGGGCCAGACTGGCTGGAGGGAAGAACATGGGCAGAACCACTGGGCCCTGCTTCTGCCTCTCTCCTCTCTCTCCTTCCCGGTCTCTATTAAAATCGGTTGTCTGGTGACTGCTGCCAGCAGTAGTTGGCCTTACTCTGCCAGCCACGTGGGCTAGGGAAAGAAGGCGAATGCAGAAATCTGATCTGGAGCAGAAGCCAGTGGACAGGGTGAGCAGGGACTGGGGACCTAGTGGCAGAGACCTCAAATACCACTGCCAGATCTTTGGGAGGCCTGGACCCCTGGAGCTTCCTGGGACTGAAGATATTCTTGACTGACAGCGGAAAGTGGAGTTCTAAGGTGCAGCACTCAGATGGCCTCCCTGGGTGGCATCAACCTGTGGAGATTACGGAACCCCCTGCCTCTGTCCCACCTATCCTGTGTGCTCTGACCTGGAGAGACGTCCAGGATAGCCCTGGCTCATCCCAACTCCTCTTAGTGTCCAAGCCCCCAGGACAGAGCCTCACTGCCTCCGACAGCTGACCCCTCCCCCATGGCCCTTCTGGTGCCAACAGCTGACCCCTCCCCTCATGGTCCTTCTGGTGCCAACAGCTGACCCCTCCCCCCATGGCCCTTCTGGTACTGCTTTTGCCTTCCTACCTCTTCCTCTGTGTATCTCAACTGCACACGTGCGCCAGCTCTTGTTATACTTAACAGTTCCTGCTGTGGTTTGGGGATTTTTTTTAATTAAATAAAAGTTTTTATTATAAATAGAACATCTGTTCCGAGCATTTAAAAACAACAACAAAGACTCCTGAGATCGTCTCTCGCCCAACGCGAGCATGGCTAGGTCAGGTTGTTTTCCCTTCTAGCAGTCTCTTCTGGGGATCATGATTGCTTTCTTTCAAGGGTGTGTTATAGCTGGGTGTGATGGAACACACCTGTAACCCCAGTACCAAGGGAGATGAAGAAGCAAGAGGGTGACAAGTTCAAGGCCAGCCTTGGCTACATTGTGATTTTTGTTTTTTGGTTTGTTTTTTTTTTTTTTTTTTTTTTTTTTTTTTTTTTTTTTGACATCAGCTTGGGCTTCAAGAAATCCCATCTTAAAAGAAAGGGTTAGCCTGGCAGTGGTGGTGCACGCCTTTAATCCCAGCACTTGGGAGGCAGAGGCAGGTGGATTTCTGAATTCGAGGCCAGCCTGGTCTACAGAGTGAGTTCCAGGACAGCCAGGGCTATACAGAGAAACCCTGTCTCAAAAAACCAAAAATCATTAAAAAAAAAAAAAAAAGAAAGAAAGAAAAGAAAAGAAAAGAAAAAGAAAGGGCTAGGCTTTTTATTGAAGAGTTTAGTCATTTTCACTTTTATTTATGTATTTATTTATTTAGGATTGGGGGGGGCTCTAGAGAAGAGCCATGCCTTACTGTGCGTTTTTCTTGTCACTTAAACTGTCACATTTAATCCCTGACAAAATTTTGGAGCACAGACAGATGATCTATTTCCATTTTTATAGAAGAAACGGGCCGTTTGGTGCTGAGTAAGTCACCCGAGGTTACGCGGCCATTTTAATGACAGAATGGGATTTGAACCAAGTTTCCTGACTCAAGACACCGCATTGACATTCTCACTTTCCTGCTTTGTGGTGTTTAAAGACAGGCTTGTCTACATCTCCGTCCTCTTCTGGGAGATGACTCCAGCACCGAATGACATGTTCTTAACACTTGGCCTTCTATAGCCTTGTCCTCACGTCACCCTGAACCAATATAGAATGCTTCCCAGGAAAGATGGGACACTGAACATTTTTGTTTATTTGGGGCAGATGGCAGGGGTGCTCAGGGCCTCGGTGTTCCCTGGACACCCCCCCCTTTTCTACCGTCACAGCTCCCTCGGGGGTAGATTTGTCTGGCCCCTAAAAACAGCAGCCGGACCAGTGTTCACTTGTTCTAGGATTGGACCAAGAATAGAGCCAGTCCAAGCAGTGTCTGACCCTGTGGCTCGGGCCAGGGCCCTTGGCTGGCACCTTTCCCTGCAGAGGCCCTGGAGAGTCAGTGGCTCCCTCTCTTCTCTCTGACTCACCATGTCACCAGCTACAGAGCTGGAAGTGAGCTCTGGGGTGTATCTTCCTGCGTTGGCTGCTTTTTTTTTTTTTTTTTCCTTTTCCTTATAAAACTCTCCTACATTTTTCTCTTAAAATAATTGTAGATTTACATTCAAGTTACAAATATAGCACAGACCGTGGTGTGCTGGGCACATACCTTTAATCTTAGCCTCAGAGGTAGAGGCCAAGGCCAGACGGTTACATAGTGAGAGCCTGTCTCTAAAAAACAAACAAAAACAAAACAAATGTTAGCACATACAGCTTTCAGTTACCCTTGACCTCGTGCCCCCAGTGGGAATAACCATATTCAAACATAGTCTTTTCATCACTGTGGAACCTTAGCATCACAGCTAGAACCAAATAATCCCATCTAGGAAGCCACCACCTACTGGAATCTCACCAGTGTTCCCATTTTTTGTCCCCCTTTGTGTCCCAGGGTCTAGAAATGCCGGTGTCTCATCTACACTGTGGCTGTGACTCCTCCGAGTCAGCAGATGAGCTATTTGAACAGCCCATCCCCCTCCACTGCCCTTCTCACCTGTCTCTTAGTCAGGAGACAGGATCTGCTACATTGTAAAGGACTCCAGCATCCCAGACACCCTTGCTCATCCTGCCTGCCCAGCTCTGTCACCATGTCCCTGACTCTGCCTACCCCTTATCTCCCCTGCTCACAGGTTGTATACACGTGTGCATGAATGCACCCTAAGATGGCCTGCTCCCGTAGGTTCTGGGAAATCAGTACTGGTAGGACTACGCTTGTTTAAGGCTATCCACTCCAGGGGTGTCCTCTATCTCAGAGGAAAGAAGACATGCGTGGAGGTGGGCTATCCCAGCCTCCTTTCCTGTCTCATTATCCCCTTCCTGTCCAAGACTCACCCACCTGTCTCTGACCACTGCTCTTTATCCTAAGGCCTTGAGAAATCCAACCTTTTTGGTTGCCTCCCCAAGCACTCTGGGAAGGACTGTACCCCCTTCAGATGCCTTCTGTGTGTCCCCTTCACCCTTTACAAAGGGCTTTCGGTGTTCTATTGCTTCCATGTGCCTTATGACAAGGCAACGAGGCCTTCCGCAGCAGATGCGTGTTTTCCCCTTCCCCCATGATAATGGAACTGCGGTTGTGGCAGCCTTTGCTCTACCAGGCAGTTGGGCCGGCTGCTGTTTATCTTAGGACGCCTCTGCCACTCTCCCAGCCTGCCCAGACATGACCTCACCCTCTCCCAAATCATCCCTGGGAGAAAGAATGGAGTGTCTGACCAGTGCTGCCTCCACTTCACAGATGGGAAAACTGAGGCACTGAGAGAGCAAAAGGGGGGTAGGGGGAGAGGAGGGTAGGGGAAGAGAGAGGTGGAGAAGAGAGAGGAGGCCTTTAACAAGTGGCTCTGCACCCTGGGGCCTGATCTTGACCCTCTGCCGATGACTACAGTTAATTTAGAAATAGGAGGTCTTCAGTGGCCTCAAGTCAGAAGTGTCCAAGTGCCTGAAAATACTGTGGGCCACTAACAGTGCCCATCCAACCTCACGTAGATTTCCTCTTCAGGGAGTTTGCATCAGCATCGGGGAGAAGAAAGGCTGAGACCAGTCCCGGAGGGCTGAGATCGCCTGCCAGTCAAGTCTACAGAGCACAGATGTGGTTTTGTGGTGCTGGGAATTGAACTCAGGGCCTTGTGTATGCTAGGTAAATACTCTACCGCTGAGCTATACTCCCCAGTTTCACGGTGTGTGTGTTCTTGTATGTGCAGGTGTGCTCTATGGACTATGGCTTTGAGACCCTACCTGGAGAACAGGTGGGCTGCCTGGTGACGGTGTTCAGATAGTGCATGGCTTCTCCCAAGCTCTCTTGGCTTCTCAACAAGTATGGAAAAGGAGGGCTGTTACAGACCTACTGTACAGATGAGGACATTGAGGCCACCCAGGGCACAGAGCACGTCAGTCAGCAGAGGCTGGATGTCTGGCTTTTAAACTCCAGAGCTTTGTCAGTACCATCAAGCCACTGTCCCCCAAAGGAGGTACACAGAGCCAGCAGTGGGGGAGGAAAGGGAAGTCTGGGATGGGGTGAGGAGCCCAGACTTGGCCTGCTTTGTGGATTCCTCTCAGCTGGCCCTGCCTTCCTGTCCTGAGTGGAGGTTAAAGAAGCTCAGAGGAAGAAAGGTCAGGCTGGGAGAGAAGCAGGAGCTGGCCAAAACAACCCACACCCTGTTCCTCATGACCAGGCCCTGGACGCTGGGTAGGAGGGCACCACCCCTGCCCTCTAAAGATGGAGTCTGTTTCAGAAGCCTGGGAAAAGCATTGGGCACAGGATCGGATGCAGGCTACAGTGCTGACTTCAATCTCCCTTTCATTCATCCCCCCCCCCCTTAGCTTCTTCTCATCCCCAGCCTTGTCCCACCTTGACCACCTGTCCCATCCCTCCTCTGAGGCTTGTCAATCACGTTCCCCATCCCCCACCCCACCCCCAAACCAATCCTTTAGCCTCGGACTCTTAAAATGCCCTGTGTCCATCGACCTAGACAGATCAGAATTTCTAACGCAACGTTATGTGCCTGAGCCATACCACATTCAGAGCATTTTAACGAAGTCAGAAAGTTATTTGGGGCCTATTCGTCGTGAGCACTTCTGTGGTTCGTTTATGATAAAAGCTGGACAGTGGGAGCGAACGGCGGAGTCTGGGCTTCCGTAATGTCATCGGACGAGTGACGCCATCGACCCTGGTCACAGTGGTGTTCATCACCCTACAGGCAGGATGACATCACCGTCGGAACCCGCGCGGACAAGTGCGTGCTGGGTGAATTAGCTAATCGCTAGGGAGAGTGTGAAGTGAGGCTGAAACCCAGGAGAGGAGGGGGCAGAGGGAGGATCCCGGCGCCCCGCCCTCCCGATAACCGCTGCGAGCTGGCCAATCCGGGCAGGCCGCAGTGACGCGCAGCCTATCAGCGACCAGGTCTCTCCCGGAGGTTCCGTGTTAGTCTTGGCCCTCAAGTCAGGGGAGGGGGCGAGGGCGCCGCGGCCCACCGCAGCTCAGGTCCCGGCCGCTTGCCTCCGGGGGTCTGGCAGGTCCCGGCTTGCCACCTCCCCGGAGACTTGATGGCCACGGAGGGCCTGGCAGGGGCGCTTGCCACCGTGCTGGGGGGAAAGGGGTTGCTGGTGCAGAGCTGTGACTCGGAGCCGGCTGGGAAGCCGCTGTTTCCCGTGCGGCTGCGGAAGAATGTCTGCTACGTGGTGCTGGCCGTGTTCCTCAACGAGCAGGTGAGCGTCCGACCGGCCGCTGGCCTTCGGCTGGTCTCGGGAGCGTGCCGCCTGCCCTGATCTGAACAGGCGAGCCAACGGCCGCTGCCTGTATGTGGCGCTTCCCAATGTTGCAAAGCACTCTCAACACTAGCAGCTGAGCTGAGATCGTCCTTCTGTAGACTCTATAATATGGAAGGAGAAGCCGAGGTCCCGGGGCGGTTTATCTCATCCACTAGACCTCGCCCCCCACCAGGAGAGGCCTGTAATATGCCCCCTTCCTTTCCAGGAGTCTAGACTCTCCCGGCGCCTCGGGAGAGTAATGGGGAGCTTACATGCAGGCCTCCGATCCTGTGAGAGTTCTTTTTAGTGATCACTTCTGCACAAGTCAGCGTTATAAAATCCTGGCCAAGAAGGGGTAGGTTGGTATAGGGGTGGAGCTAAGTTTCAAAGCCTCAGACCCTAGATTGAGGACTTGACACAGGCGGTTTGTAAGTCCCATGGGAACAAGAGCAAGACAGTGGCATAAATGAGTCAGTATAGGAGTGGTGGCAACCTTCAGGAGGAAGCCTCCTAGAGCAACGCCCAAGGTCCTCAGCCCCTTTCTACAACAGAAGTCCCTCTGGGTTTGAGTTACAGCAAAGCGGAGACAGCCACTGCTTTCAGCCATATCAGGGCCTGACTCCTGAGGATCCAGCATCCTAAAGGTGTCTGTCTACCAAGAAGGGAGCTTTGGGCTGCCATCCAGGTAGGGGCTACTCTTCTGAAGCCCCCAGACTGGCTGGGTAGGAGTGAAGATTGTCTCACTTCCCTCCCTCCCAGGATGAGGTGTTGATGATACAGGAGGCCAAGAGGGAATGCCGGGGGACATGGTACCTCCCTGCAGGAAGAATGGAACCAGGAGAAACCATCGTGGAGGCCATGCAGCGGGAGGTGAAGGAGGAGGCAGGGCTGCTCTGTGAGCCAGTGACACTGCTGTCCGTGGAGGAGAGGGGCGCCTCCTGGATCCGCTTTGTGTTCCTCGCTCGACCAACAGGTATCCCCCACCTAGTGACATTTCTCACGGTCCCTCATCCATAGCCAGCCATACTGTGGGCTTCTGCTTATGGCCATTGACCTACTACGGGCTAAGAGCTTTTGGGGGTCTCTCTCTCTCTGGAGTGTTGGGGTGGCCATTTACTCTCTCAGGCTCAACCCTTCTCATACTGGCCCTCTTCCCACCCCACCCCCCAAATCTCTCCTAGGCGGAGTTCTCAAGACTTCCAAAGATGCTGATTCTGAGTCCCTCCAGGCCGGCTGGTACCCACGGGTCTCCCTGCCCACACCGCTTAGAGCCCATGATGTTCTGCACCTGGTAGAGCTAGGCGCCAAATTCTGCCAACAAGCCATGCACCCTCTCATTCTGCCTCAAGAGCTCCCCTGCAGTGTGGTCTGCCAACGGCTGGTGACCACCTTCACAACAGTCCAGTCGGTGTGGGTGTTGGTGGGCACGGTGGGGACACCTCACTTGCCCATCACTGCCTGTGGCTTTACCCCTATGGAACAAAGGGGCGGCATCAAGGTGGCCATCTTGAGGCTCCTACAGGAGTGTCTGACTCTGCACAGTTTGGCAGTGGAGACCAAGGGGTTGCTTGGGTTGCAACACCTAGGCAGAGACCATGTGGATGGTGTCTGCCTGAATGTGCTGGTGACCGTGGCTTTTCGGAACCCAGGAATCCAAGACGAGCCCCCAAAGATTCGGGGTGAAAACTACTTTTGGTGGAAGGTATTAGAGGAAGATTTACAAAAACTGCTTCTGTACAGACTCCAGGAATCTTCTGTGATCCCCCTGAGCAGATAGAGAGATTCCAGCAGGGACCAAAAGCTGAGCTGCCCCCTCCCTCTGAGGCAGAGAAAAGGCTGGCAGTCAGGGATCTCATTGCACATTTTGAGGGGGCAGGGACCACACATTGAGCCCAAAGGGAGGGTGTCTTGAATCCACTTTTCAAGGGCTCAGTTCTGAGGGCACACAGTACTTGTCTTTTAAGTTGGTGAGGAACTTTTTGAACCCTAAATGGCACCATCTTTGTCCACTTTGGAAAAGGCTGCATGTCAATCCTTCCAACCCCATAGGAATGTAGAGAGGGATGGGACATGGGGGACGCATCCCTCAGGGCAGAGTCCTCATTGCTGAGTAAAAAGGTATTGCTTAACCTGCCTGCTTGCCTAAATGTCTGTGTGGGGAGGATATGGGGCACTGTCCCACCCACAGTCACCCAGGTCTTTCCTCACCGTGTACACACTGATGCTATGCAGGGATGTAAGGATCCTGAGGCAGACATCGATGCTCGCTGAAGCCTCGACCCACCCAGGCTCTTTTTAGTGTTCCTGTCCTGTCAGGGCGGGCGTGGGACTTTGAAGTGACCACACCCCTAATAAAAGCACAGCTCAGACCTGTCCAGGTGTTGAACGGTTCGGTCTGGTGAAACTGCCTAGGGAACAAGAAAGAGCTGAGGATGACACGTTGGCCTCTGCCAGTCTTTTTCTCTTTGAGCTTCCTGGGCTCTGACCTGTTCCGTGTGCTCTCGGACCTGGCTTTTTGGTTTTTGTTCATGTCCCTGTCCTCAGTTCATGTCGCCCAGGCAGACTGTGAACTCTTATAATGTAGCTGGTGATGACCTTGACTCATCCAGATTCTGCAGAAGTCAAGCCCTTTTATCAATGGGTTACACTCCCAGGCCAGCACAGGATTCTGTTTTCTTGAGATAGACTCTGCCCACATAGACCAGGCTGACCTCAATCAAGTTTGTTGTGATCTTCCTGCCTCCAATTCTTGAGTCCTGGGAATACAGATGTGCTCCAGCATGCTGCTGCTTATCATTAGCATCATTATTATTATCTGATGAAAGCTTCGGAGCTGGCGAGGTGGCTCCGCTCAGCAGTTAAGAGCATATGCGGCTGGCTCATGCTGAGGACCTGAGTTTGGTTTCCAGTCCTTGCACCAAGTGGCTCACAACCACCTCCAGCTTCAGGCTTTCTGAAACCCTCTCTAGCCTCTGAGGGCACTCACTCAATGTGTACATCTCCTATGCAGACATACATAATTAAAAATAGAAATGAAAATGAAAATCAAAAGCAGTTGGAGCAAAGGAAATGTATCCCATGTTGCTAATCATCACATTAGATTTCTGATTCTGAGCAAGGAGACGCACTTCCTAGCATTGCTTTTCACAGAGGACAGTAGCTTGAGGAGCCAGAAAAACTCCTTGATCCTTTTCCTAGTGCCCCAGGCCTCTTTGGTAACCATCTTGTCTGGTCTCTAGAAAGAGGAATCCTCCTTAGACTCCCTGAGGACATAGTTTCCAAATGATAAACCAAAGCGAGGTATGATGGCACACACCTTTTATCCCAGCATTCGGGAGGCAGAGGCAGGAGGATCTCTAGGAATCTATATAGCAAGTTCCAGGACAGCCAGTACTACATAGTGAGGCCCTATTTCAAAAACTAGAACAAAATAAATGAAGTCTTTTCTATTTTATTTTTGGAGTGCTGTGGGTTGAACCCAGGGGCTCACACATTTTGGGTTAAGCAGGCTACCTAATGGTCTCACTGAAAACCAAAACCTTTTATTCAGGTCAGGACTCCTCCAGTTCCCCCACACACAGAGAAGGGCAGTGACATTCACTGCCACCATTTAGCCTGGTGGCTTTTGATCCTGAGTACACATCACTGTCACCCAGACAGTTCTCAGTTCTGTCCACCCACTAGGGTGACTAAGCTGCTGAAACCAGCTGGGAGCTGGCGTGTGTGTGTGTGTGTGTGTGTGTGTGTGTGTGTGTGTGTCTGTCCAAGCGCATGAGCAGGCACATGCATGCACATAAGCAAGAGAAGGAGGGTGTCGGGAGCCCTGTTCTATTGCTTTCTACTTTATTCCCGTGAGACAGGGTCTGGTCTATCACTGAACCTGGAGCTAGACTGGCACACTGCAAGCTCCAGTGATCCTCCTGTCTCCTTTACCCATGGCTCTAGGACGTCAGATGTGTACGCAGCCACACCTTGGCTTCTTACCTGGGTGATGGGAATACAGAGAAACCCATGGCTCTGTTGGCACTTTCACCCCCTGAGCCATCTCCCCAGCTGGGCACCAGTATCTCAGAAAGAAGCCTAGATTATTCTTAAAAGGTCTTTTTAGATTTCTGTTTATGTGTGTGTGTGTGCACACTCAAGTGCAGGCCCTCAGAGGCATCAGATCCCCTGGAGCTGGCGCTTTGGGCAGTTGAAGGCTTCCTTACATTGGTGCTGGGAAGCAAACTTAGGTCCTCTGCAGTAAGTGTGTTACTCACTAAGCTGCCTCTCCAAGTGGTTCTAGTAGGCAC